>NW_020451255.1:0-241149 GCF_003343035.1 Apteryx rowi
GCCTGTTTAGCCTGGAGAAGAGAAGGCTGAGAGGGGATCTTATCAACGTGTACAAGTATCTGAAGGGAGGGTGTCAAGAGGATGGGACCAGACTCTTTTCAGTGGTGCCCAGCGACAGGACGCAAGGCAACGGGCACAAACTGAAACACAGACACTTCCATCTGAACATGAGGAAAAACTTTTTCACTGTGAGGGTGACAGAGCACTGGAACAGGTTGCCCAGAGAGGTTGTGGAGTTTCCTTCTCTGGAGATATTCAAGACCCGCCTGGATGCGATCCTGTGCAACGTGCTCTAGGTGACCCTGCTTGAGCAGGGCGGTTGGACTAGATGGTCCCTTCCAACCTCAGCCATTCTGTGATTCTGTGTGATTGTGTTATTACTATAAACACAAAACTGTTATTTAGCCCATATTTTGCATGTTTTTTTAATTTTAAAGTAAAATATATTGTAAAAGGCTTCTCCAAAGCATGATGCAGCAGGAAATGAGATATGCTGTGATTTCATCTAATTTTACCCTTGTTCTAGTGAAGAGGCTTATAAACCAGATATATGAAAAGGCTGCTACCAACTGCTCATATAAATATTTTTGCATGAAGCCTAGTATGGAAGACTGGTGTGAAAATATACTGTTATCTACATGTGAGGATTCTGCTCATTCTCTGTCTACCTAGAAAAATATTTTTAGTCACATTTTCTTAACTTCTGGGAAATATACTGCTTCTGTCCCCTAGATATCTCAGCTGAACCTAATCTAATAATGATAAAGAAAACTACACTGAGAACAATGTTTTGAAATAACATGTAATGTTTCATACAGAAGTGTAAAGATTGTGAGATGGAGCAAAATGAAAAGAAAAACAAGCAAGACAATAATAAAATACAGATTATAGAATTAAAGACAAAAAAGGCAATATTGCTGGATTGCAAGTGATGAACGCATGTTCTTAAAGATTAAAAAAGGCAACAGACTTTACCTTGTATATTACAGCAATAAAGAACATGGTATGAGCAGCAGTGTTACACTATGAGAGCACTATTCCTTACTTGCATTACTCACTATGCAAGTAATCTTTTACAACAAACTCAAAAAAAAAATCAGAAAGAAATGAGGATCCAAGGAATAACAGGGCCAAAAGCTTTAATGTGCAAGGCATTAAAACTTTGAGAAAGGTTTTGAAGTCTTATCTATATTCATAAACAGTTACTTTCCAAAAGAAATGCATGGCCATGTCAACAATTATCAGTTAAAAGTGGCCTCAATTGAGTTTCAAGATCAAACTTGTCCACTGTCCACATTGCTAGCCTGCAAGCAAAGCCTCACGCATGCCTGGAATGTGCCCTTCCAATGCACGCTAGAGAATGTGCACACGTGCACATGTAGTAGCAAAGCCAAACTTAAGCATGCTTAGGTCTAGACTACTGACAGCTATCCAAGAAGATCTGATAGCTGTACTCAGACATTAATGCCTTCATGTCTCCTTCTAGTCTGCACACCATTATAACAGCTCAGGGTATAATATGCATATACTGTTGAACAGTTTGGTGCTTTTCTGAATGCATGATATGCAGTATCTTCTTAGAGATCTGTTTCCTGCTATCAAGACATCTGGGAATGCTGATCTCCACTTGGAGTGACTAAATGCAGAGATGTGATTCTGTGCAAACCTTGCCAAATAAGTATGTAAATATGAAGATATCTCAGCGGTTTGTGGCGGCACAAAGATTTGGGGAAGGGTATGAAATCTTTGAAGATTCAAGCTGGAAGACAGAATTTCCCATTTGGAAACCACTTGTACCTCTCTGTTATCTGCAGTCAACTGAGATCCCAAACATCTTGCCTCATGAGGCTCATGGTTCCACTATCTCTCTGCTCATCAGCTCACCTTTGGAAAATCTGGAGAGGTCCATTTCCCTCTCCCCACCAGCTTTAGGATTATTTGCCAGAATGCTCCCTGTCATGGTTTTGTCCTGTGCCAATAACTCTCTCCCAGACAATGTCCAGGTTTGGTTTCAGGGACAGCAGAGGCAAGGGCCATTCCTAACAGCCATTATTTCAGGACGGAGGATAGTTTAGCTGCATAAATGTGAGTGGTACCATGCTAATTCCTCTTAAGGCCAGAGAATGGCCTCACCTATCCCATTTATTTATGAGTATAGACATAGTTAAGTCTGACTCTTTGCTGTTTGGAGCATTTTAAGATAACCTAGCTGTTTAAAACAGTAACAATTACCTTTTATTATAAAGCTTCAGGAAACCAAATGATTAAATGAAAGTAAAGATCAGAAAAGGCTCAATGTAGTGGCAGAACAGAAAGGGGAATATGTTACATTTAAGAGGAGGCAAATTCTGGAATGACTAGTAAGCAAAGTAGGATTTGGAAAAACAGACTGAGATGAACTGTTAAAGACAGACATGGAAAAAAGTGATCTGGAATCAATAATAACGTTGATTGAATCATTAATCTGAGATTGAAAGGGGTGAAGTAAGAGTCTCCCACAGTGAGAGAACAGAGTGATGGATCATAAGACAAAATGGAGCCAGACAGCATCTACACATGTCCAGTGTTAAATCAGCCACTGAGGCAAACTGTGTTTTTTAGGTTTTTGCTTTGTTGCATATTCCACAGCCTATAAGCAGATGCATTTATGTATGTCTCAGACACTTCATAACAATTATTAAAAGACCAAGTGCTTAAGCTGGCTGTGAGAAAGGAAATAACCACCCTAACCCTCACAAAGAATCCAATTATATGTAAAGTACCTCTGTAATTGATGATTTCTGTTCCAAGCACTGGGGTCATCTCCAGAACTGTGATGAAGGCCTTGTCCATAGATGTCAATGGGAATGGAGACATGCGGTGTCTTCTTGCTACCTTGGTAATGTCAACAGCACTGTGACCTGAAAAGAGAGAGCACCAAGTTTATGTACAATACAGCGTGTAGACACACACAGCAATGTTCATTTAAACCACTTTACCCTAAGGGCCAGATGCATTTCAGTAAATTAGTTCAAGCTACTTATCACTACTAAGCACTTATGTCAGAAAGTAGAAAGGTATTGTATTCAGTTAGAATCAAAGGGGAGATTTAAAACAAAATACAATTGATAATTGAAAAAGTTCACGAAAGTGAATATCCTTTCTTGTTATGAAAAATATGCCAGAAGTCTTGATGAGAATAAAAGAATCAGTTAATCAGAAACAGAAACTCTTCACCGACAATGCAGTATTTGACACTGTGGCTCATCATCTGAGGCTGACTCACTTCTATGATCTACCTAGTGCTCAGGACAATTCATTCTGTTCTTCCTTGATGGCTTCTATAGCCTTCTGAAGGGTAGCTGCACTTTGACAGTCAGATCCTGGACATATTGAGTTCCACTGAGTTAAGTATTCCTTTTCTCCTTCTCTCCCATTCAAAATCTACAATAATGTTCTTGGAGAGAACTGTAATATGCCACAGCTTTGATTCTAATGATACATAAAAGTTTCTGAACTATGTCTGTATATCCCATCTTAAAAACAAATCACACCTCTTTCCCAGCTATGACTAAACCTAAATAAGATAAGCAAGTGTATCAGATACAGATGGTAAAAAAACAGAGAAGACAACAGCATTACCAGCATATAAAAGCTGGTAGTTTGAAGTAGTTGTTGATACTGTTCCATCAACTGGAAATAAGGAGCTATGATACTACCTTTAAAAAATTGGCAACCTAGAAGTCTACAGAGATTCTGTATCAACTGGGTACAGATTATTACTACTAATAGTATATGTATTACCACACTCTACAAATACCTCTCACTATGCTATGTGCTGCGCACAGAGAAAATATTAAAACAGACACAGCTCCAGTGAGTTTGCAGTCTAAGAGGAAGATGGGAGTCAATAGGTTTGAAGGGAGGATAGAGGGGAGCACAACAAAATCATGGGACAGTCAGCACAACAGAGAACGGTTCTAGCTAGTGGGCAGCTTAACCGTTGTCAAGATTTTGTAGTCACCACAGCAAAGTAATGTTTAAATGTATAATTTGAGTGAAGATAATTAGATAGATTAATGGAAGTTTACTTTCTCCAAGTATGAGGGACAGGTTGGGCAAAGATATGAAAGAAGTTGTTTGAAAATCAAGCCAGTGGACAGAAAACTATGACTGGCAGCATGTTTGATTTCCTGATACTTTATGAGAGTGAGTAACTGAGGGGACAAAAAGCTCTGAAGGACTTTGAAAGTGAAGAGAAGAAACCGAAGAGAGAGGACTAGTGCAGTAACAAATCAACAAGGATAACATACAAACCAAAAGATTAGGAAAATGATATTTGCAGAAATATCTTTAATGGATTTGCCTGGATCAAGAATGCATTTATGAGAGCTAAAGCGGATGATGTTCCAGAAATACAACATGAGATCCTTGACAAGAATTTCAGCTGCATGCATTGACAGGAAAAGCCTTATCTCAAGATGTATGTCGAAAGAGTCTACAACAAGCATGCACAGTCTGGCTGTAAGAAAATAGAATAAGGTGTAAGATGAAGATGAAGCCCAGGTAATACCATTGTGGAGTGCTGAGGGGGACAGTGGGTTGTTCATAGTGACCGGCAAAACTTAATGGGGAATAGCTAGGAATCAATGTCAAAGACAGGTAAAAGGAGACAACTCTGGAGAAACAGTTCAGCATAGAGAGTACCTGAATTTTTGTTTGATACAGATGGGTCAGAGGCAAGGTCTAAAGGGATAGAAGAAGGGATAAAAGCAGTGGACTAAGGACAGAGCTCTGTGGCTCTGTGGCTCTCTAGAAGAAATCTTGGAGATTTCCAGAAACAGGACAATTCCATATAAGACACATTGAAGGAGCTGTTGGAGTGATAGAAGAAGACCAGGAGATTGGCAGCTCAGGGATGGTAAGAATGAAATGCAACCACTGAGCTTTGACTATGAAGAGTGCAATAGGAACATTGATATGAACTGTTTCAGTGCAGTGCAAGATGTGCCAAGAAGTCTAAGTAAAATATCTCTAAAATACCACTAGCACTCAGATGCACTTAGGTGCAACTTCCCAGACTACATGGGCAACAAATTAAGGCATCGTGAGGTCTCATGCCTGGCTACAGGCATAAGACATTCCCAGGAGAGTTTCTTGGCAGTAATGAGGCCTGTCTGCAACTCTCACAGCCATCTTACACCCGAAGTTACTGATAATGCTTGATTTCATTTGGCTCTTGGCAGTTTAAACCCAGCATCCAGCATCACTGTAGCTAATACTACATGTAATTAATTATATTTCTAAACCAACATAATTTATAATAAGATAATGTTGACAAATAATAAAAAGACTCATTTTTAACTACATGATTTCACTTTGTTGTTGCTACCTAGATGCCCCATTTGCTGCTGTGCATACTTCCATATTTTCGAAAAAAACCAGATGATTGTTTTAAATGTTGCCTTCGATAAAAAATAACTTTATGATAATACAATCATGTATTTTTTTTTTTTTACTTCAGAAGAGAAGAATACTGCATCAGTAATGTTTGTATACACAAAACTTCTTTCAGCACTGACATGTTTGTTCAAATAAGTCATGTAGGAGATCGTTCATTAACTCATTTTTTGCTATCAACATAGTAACTATCTTTAAGAGGAAGAAATAGAGAAAAAGAAATCTGTCAACCTAATTCCAGTCCCAAGAAAGATTCTGGAAGAACTTATTTCAACAAACTCTTTGTGAATATTTGGAAGATAACATGATAATAAAATCAGGCACTGTGAATTTGTCAAGCACAAATAATTTCTAACTGATTTCATTTCCTTCCTTAACATAGCAATCGGCATACTGAAGAAGGGAGATACAGCTGACGAGATATATTTCAACTATATTAAGACTTTTCACAGTCTGAAACATGAGTTTCTCATAAGCAAACCAGGGAAAAATGATACAGATTAAACTATTGTAAGATACAAGCATAACTAGTGGAAAAATTACTTTCCTGGATTTAACAACAGGAATGTCATTTGCAAGCTAATATTCATTTGTAATTATTATAACTGTATTTTGTTAGCACCTTCATAAAGACGAGGATGCTGAAAGGAACGTACTTGTAAGACAAAGACAAAAACTATGTCAAATTTCCCAGACCTTTCTGTGTTTACGTGTCACTGAAAGACACCCTGCCTACAGGCAATGTAATAACGGCAGCAGATGCCGCACAATACATGCTAAAAGCTTTTCCCTGGCTGTATAGAGTAAGGTATTTTTGTCTTAAAAGGAAAACTTAGAAAGATGAAGGAAGACACTAGAAAAAAAAGTATCACAGCAGTGAAAATCAGCGGAACTGTGAGGCAGCAAACAACCTTCACGCTACAGCCATTAGGTGCTGGCTGTTGTGTCACTAAGTAGGAATCTTTTAACTTTAGCAATAAGAAGGAAAGTAAACTGCATAGTCAAAAATAGTCAAAGACATTATATACATCTTTACCAGCATGATGTCTTGAACTCTTGCTGATGCACACTGGCCTTTTAGAAGTCTGCAATACATCTTCAGTTTAAATTATAAACTCCTGGGAATGTTTATGGCCCATCTGAACTAGAGCTAGTTTCTAGCAAAAAAAAGCCGGTATTTCAAAATCCAGTGTGTTAAGTTGTAAGAGCTGGCTGCATATATTGATATTTGATATATATTGATTTTTGTTATCATGATGTTATGTAACACTAGATAATCTCTGTAACTGTTTCCAGCTGCTGAAATGCCACATGATTAAATGCTTTGAAGAAAGATCCAGAATGATGACATTAATTACTGCAGTGTGACGAGTCATCTCTTCCAAGTATGCCCATATACATTCCTATATTTCCTAACTTTTTCCTGTTCACCCTTACTTAAAGTCAAGCTGCAGGTATGTGATTTCTCCCCGGAAAGGAAAGCAAGGTGTGGTCCTCCGAGTGGGATTGTCAATGCAGTTCCTGTTCTTACTGGATTCCAGTCCTCCAAGCCCAGTAGATCCCTGGCAGATGTCTCCCTGCATTGTTTTATGTAATGTACCTAATTTAGAAGTAGCATACCTCCCAAAAAGAAGCTACAATATATTTCAGGTGTGATTATACTTGGGAAAATGGCCCTTCGGCTTCCTCCCCAAGCGTAGGCTCTCCCTGACACTCCAGACCTAGTTAGGTTACAAGTTAGAAAAATGATTTTTCTACAGCCCTTCAGATCCTGGGATCAGAAAAATCCAGGGAGTTTCTTCTACCATCATAAGACATATAGGTTAATAATTCTTCAAAGAGAATTGTGTTAGTAGCTGTTCTGATGCAAAAGCAAAACAGAATTCAAACTCCTTTCCTAGTGTTCCTCTGTAGTGTCCACAGGATTAAAAACATTCATTTCTCATGCAAAGAGTAAAATAGATGTTATTTTAATTTACACTAGGTACTATTACAGTACTCTTGATAAGATAGTACCATGAACCATAGTTTAATAGTAAACCATAGTCAACTATGGTTTATGGTACTATATAAACTTTTATAAACTATGCTTTTTTTAAACCATCCTAAAGTTTATTTTTGGAAAGGATTTGACCTCTATAGAAGCATACTTCTCTAAAAGCAGTACAGTCTGTCAGAAATTCTGGAAAATATCTTTAAGTTTCCTTGTTTTCTAAAACTCTTTGCTAGCCACTTTAGAAATTCGCATTTGCCTTTTTAACCCTTAAAATGCCAACCAACCAATCAGAGGCCAATCTCTGAATGGTGCCTGAAGTACTATCTCCTAGCTTGGAGCTCTGTGTCTAATACATGTCATTTTCTTGTTCAGGCAAGTGTTCAAAGTTTCTGTTAAAATCTAGTGGGAAACGCTTTCTCCAACCCACTCTGTTTGCAAATAGGTAAAATCCACTGATCTCTACAACGCTGTTCCAACACCAGAAGTGACACCTATTATTTCTGCAAGCCAAGCCAAGAAAATACATACTCAAAAATGGAGTTTTTGCACTAGAATGAATAACATTAATGCACACAGAAAGAAGGAAGCTCATGTAACTCCTAATCCTTCGCTCTCCCTATTTCTTCCTAGAAACAAATGCTAAATTTGCTTTTAGCTGTATCATATATTTAAATAGACCTGGAGCCAAAAACAAATAATGTCTTTTTAATTCTAAATTTATGGAGTGGTACATTTTTATTATAAGTTAATGACATTAAACAACTCCTGAGACCTTCCCAACTGTCTTTCACAAATGTCAGATGGCTCTGAAAATAACTATTTACATTAAGAAGCATTCTATATGACAAAATAATCCTTTAGCATTGAAGTCAATTGACTGTGCAAGGTGGAAAATTCACAACAGCCTTCTGTCTGATCACCAAAACAACCTCCTATGCAGGTTAATATATATATATGGTAGTACAATTTTTAGGAAAGATTCAGATAAAACTGAAAGGAATTTTGCAAATTATAGAACAGGTAACGTGGATCAAACCTCAGTTTTTAACCTTTACAGTTTTTGGTTTGGTTTTACAAAACCCAGCATTCAACTTCATGCTCAAGTTTGAAAATAAAAATCATATATATTCAACTTGAGAGTTTCCATTTTCATTATCTTTGAGTGTTGATTCTTTTTGCCCATAAAACTTGCACATGCTCTACCATTTAAAACAACACACCAACACAACAACATAGGCCTCGGTGTCATTAGAAGAACAACTTGGAAAGAAAAATTAAAAGGTAACTATCAGTTAATACATGAGCACTACAAGCTATTTGTATTTCCTCTTTGGACTGAATTTCACTGTCTTAAGTTCTTAAATTTCTTCTATGAACCCACATGCATCCCAGCCCTCTCCTTCTGCTCTCATCTGATTATAATGTGCTGCCTTCTTGTCTGTCTACAATAGCAGTCTTATTTTCACAGTAAAGCTAGAAAGTTTCAGTACTCACTTGCTCTGAGGATGTTCTCCTTGCTGCTGCACCTGGACTGGACCTGCAGAGAGAGCAGAGAGTTTGTGAGCTACAGAAGTTAACAAGCATGCAAAATACAGAGATATAATGGGCAAGCTCCTGGGATCTAAGACAGAGGCTCTACATATTTTCAGCAACATTCTTACATACTCTACATGAGATAAATATATTTAAACAGAAGAGTATTAGCTGATGGTCAGAGTCCGATATAAGCAATTTAAAACTCTCCTAACGATAAACAAGATGGCCTAAGGACAGGATAGTAAGAGTAAAATGAAAGAACACATTGTTTAAAATTATTTGTTAAACTCCAGTTTTATATAAAAATTCCACATTTTCTCATATAATTATGATTACCATAACTCTGAATCTAAGTCCTCTGTTTTATGATTAGACAAAATACTAATATAACTGTATTATCATGACCTGCTTTAAAACTCTACTGTTGAAATTTTCAGCTATTATAGAAAGAGTTTAAACATATTCAATCTAGATTATGTTGATTCTGAAGATATTTATCAAACCTTCTTCATAGCTGTATAAACAACTCACAGTTGTATAAACAGCTCCTGGCTGGAGCTAGATTAATTTACTCTATTGTTTCTGTTTGGCTAAAGGAAATGCTATGTTCAGTATGAATTTTATAGTGCAATTCTACTTTAAAAAGTAACCGTGTAAGAATGGCAATTGGCTTCTCAGCAGATCCTCTTCCTAGGTGCTTAGCTGCCCCTGTGCTATTCCAGGTTTATTAGTCTGACTCCAGTGGAGGACTCCCATTGGTCTAATACTCTAGTTAACACTGGCTTTTAGAGTTCCATCTCTGCCATATAGATTAAAGAATTTTTGTTTTTGACGGTTATCAGTCTCATAGACACAACACAGTTTAAACTGTATCTTTATTGAAGCATCAGCTCTTGTTAATTCTTCTCAAGTTTGGAAAGACACCACATTGTACAACAGCACTGAATTTGCAAGTTAGTAGATACACTGATCGGAAAAGGGGTCTGTTTTATGACATGTCAGCTGACTGAACTGGTAACACTTGGGTAAAAAGCTTTTTTGTGTGGCTGAAATTGCAGCCATAAGCTAAAATAACTTCTCAGGAAGACAAACCCCTAAGAGAGTATGAACTGAATCCTCCTCTTTTGTACATCATTCACAGATTTATTGCTATATTTCAGTGAGATGACTAACAAGATAAAATTACGTAGACGTAGTTAAAGAAGTGGAATAGCACAGGTGACACTAAGGGTGCAATTTCCCTTGCAGAACATTTGTTTCTGCTGAGAAAGTGAAGGAATGAATCCAGATTATCTTTCAGATTTCAGTTTGAATTTGTAGTTACAGAAAAAATACATAGAAAGTAAATATGTATGATCCAACAGTTATGATACATGTTCAATTCCCAAAAGGCTGTCTTTGTAAATGAGCAGCCACTGAAGTCTGAAATGAACTGTGCCCCAATTTCTAAACCTCTTTCTTCCATTCCACAGCAGCTTGCCCCAAATGTATATTCACATAAAAAATTGAATTCTACAGTGTAACACAGTCTATTTATTGTAATGGAATAACTCATGGAAAGTAATGTTGCAACTTAGAGTGGGTTATGGTGTCCTTTCCTGAAAAAAACTGTTTAAAAAAAAAAAAGAAAAAACAAAACCTCCCTCCTTCCCACCAAAAATATTATACAAAAAAACTTCAAACGAAATATTAATGATGCCCAAATTTGGCCCAGAGCTGTTTTTCCAGATTTCAAAGGCATGAGATAAACTCTCTTTTGAAGAAGAAAATATTTACCTATAATTTACCAAAGGACAATTCTGGACCAAAAGATGTTATAATGAAATGAAGGAAAGCACAAAAGAGAGAGGGGCTCAGAGAGAGAGAGACAGAGAGAAAGAGAGAAGCAGGATGGGATGTGGCAAGCCAAAAGACAGTGTATGCAAAAGGAGACATGGGCCTATGTGTATAGACTACTGTTTAAAATGGAAGAGGCTCTCTTATTTCTCACTGAAAACCATATAAAAAGAGAAAACGAGGAATGGGCCTGCTGCAAAATAATCAAGCAATTTAGCAAACTGTGGAATGAAACTCAGTGAGATGACATAGTCCTAAAGAAAAAAAAGGCAAAACCAAAAAATACAAAACACAAACATTCAGAAACAATCTACTAAAACAAACTAAGTAAAATAAGTGATCCAAAGGACACAGATAAAAGCTACTAGAGAAAGAGGAAAAATGTTAGCGGACAAAGACAGTGCTGAAGAAGTAAAATGGAAGTCAAGAGAGAGTCTTCAACAAAGTGGAGGAACAGAAGGAGCCCAAACCCATAGCGCAAAGCAATGTTTGCGAATGGAAAACAGCTCCTTTGAGCAGTAATAGTTACTCTCGAGTTGTAGCCTCTATTCCTCCTGAGTTCATCTTTAAGCCCTTCCAACCTATAGTGGAGCTAGTGTATGGACAAAAACAAGAGATTTATAATGAACAGAGCAGCTGAGATTCGCAGATCAAATCTTCTAATATAAAAAACGTGCTGACAAAGTTTTGCTCTTACAATGTCCAAGTGACAATGGTAACAAAAGACAGCTGGCTTCACACACAGCCTCTCCGAGGTCACTTTTTTTAATTCTGTGCACACAGGGGACTTCAGTGACAAAGTTAAATTTTCTTTGTGGTTTCTTACAACAGGCCTAAAGTTTACAGTTTATCACTCACCTGAAGGGCAACATATGCAGTATGGGAAATAATTTGCTTTCCACAAATTTTAAAAGCAGCTGTGGAAGAGGAATCCATGATATTGAAATAAAATGCTTGATCAGCTAGACTTGATTGTTTCCCAAACTATGCTCACAGCTGCAGAATACAAACCATGTTTTAACATAACTGATATCATAATTAGTTATTATATAATACTTTCATTTGTTTAATATGAATTGTACATTCATATCCTAAATGCTATTTTTAAACAAAACTGCATTAAAATATGATTTCAAATAAAAACCAACAGTTTTCTAACATGTACAGTTTTAGCTATAATGGAGCTTTGTATAAATGTTGTCATGTGCTGTAGGTGCCTTTTATCATATTTTATTATTTGTATATTTTGCTATTTTGTGACATTTGCAAAAAATCTGTATTCCTTTCACAGCTATTGCAAAGTAAAGGTTTTGTATTACATCACATATAGTACCATGCCTGATGGGGATGAATGATTAGAAATATTATTTACTGTAATTCCTCTCACTCACAGGTTGTTACAGAAACAATAACCTGTGGCTGTCTCTCCTTTCCCAGGAAAGGCAGAGTTTCATTGTTTGCCCAGTCCACATCTTGTTGGCTCACAATGTATCTTGGCAGTAGATATAGTGGGCCATCATCCAGTACCATTCCCCTGTGTAGTTCAGGCAGAATGTAATCAAACCCAAAGCATTCAATTCACATTACTGTTTTTTAAGGAAACTGGATTTTATGTTCTTTAAAATACAATTTCATTGTGCTGAAATGCAGAGTAAGCTTTCTCCCATAGGCTGAAGCATTAAACAGAATGTGAAATAAAGTACTTTAAAATAAATTAAGGGAATGGTAAAATCAAGAGACCTGCTGACAATTTTCATCTATCAATCAATCATGATTGGTCTGAAAAATGAAATCACTGACTGTAATAAATTGGATGTATCTAAATCTACATGATACATTTTGCCGCAAATAATAGCGTGCACAAAAAAACTCTTTACAAAAAAAACAGAAAAAGACACAAAGAAAAGCTCATGCTGTAAGTGAAAAATTCATGTGAAAAATAAAGAGAAAAGAAAATTAAAAGAATCCTTTAACATTTTACCATGATCTTTAGGAACGGTTAGAGAAATTACTTACCTTTTATAAGTCATAACAAGATTAGCACAGAGTATTAAGTCAGCTCTTCATTATGGGAGGTACAATTAAAAGCCATTGGTTATAATAAAACAAATTGCTACACAAAGATGAAGAGTTTCCAGCCCAATATGAAAAGCTAACTCTTATGGGAGAACATTTCAACTCAAGTTTACAACATGAAGAACAATTCAGAACAATGACATCAAAACATGATTTATCACCAACAGAAAGAACCAATTTCTCTGGAACACAGAGACTGTAGGAGGCTAGCCCATAACCTCGATCATTTATGGGAGAGCATATTGCTCCATTTTAGGAAAGCATGCAGAATGTGGAACCACCAGCAGAAACCCAAACATATATATCGACACAGAGGACTAAGGTACAGGAAAGGGAATGGGTTCGCCAAGCTGTAATGAAGGAAGCAGGATATGCAAAGCATAGCAGCAGTTACCAGTTTGAGAACTACATTCCTCTAACTGTCTCATAAATGCCAGATTTATTTATGAGGTGTTGCACATATTACAAGTTACTGTCTGTGGGAAAGTGTATTACTTATATCACCTTTCCTTGAAACTCCAGCAGTAATGTGAAGACAATTTATTCTGGGTGGTCTGGGAAAGCACAATGTTGCTGCTTTTTTCCACATGTGGTTTACTTAAGAGATAGAACAGATAAATTATATAGCAACTAGCATTACAATACAGACCCCAAATACTTCACATAAATGCTTCTTATAATTTGATACTACAAAGCAGTTAAGTAGCAAGAAGTATCTCAACAACACTCAAGCTTTAGTACATATTGTGATGGCTAAATTCTTTCTTCAAATTGTACTCATCATTTATATATTAGTTACTCACTTTCTACATTAGTTATTATATAATCTGAGTTCTATACCATATACTCAGTGTATATGCCTTTTGAACCGTCTCTCAAGCACTGAAGGCTTGCCTGCTTTAAATAGATGTAAAACCACATATGCTCCCATTTTTAAGTGCAGGAGTTTACATGGTCTTTCCTGCCTGATATATTCTTTTCTCCCTAACAATGCAAAACATATCAATATCTGTATTTAAATACATAAAATAAAATTAAAGCATAATTAATAATGTCTCAAACCTGTGTAGTAACACTGTAAAAAATATTAATTAATTAATTCCGGCCTATTACTGTAAGCCAAACTAGGAAAGGATTGAAAAATGTAATGAAATACACTAATTAATAAAGTTGTTTTAAATCTAATCTGAAGTATGGAGAAAATTGTAATTGCTTGGGTTGAAGTAATATGCAATATAAAAATAAGGTTGTTTAAATGATTTCACAGAAAAGGTACGTCTAGAATTGCCAACTTAAAAACATTTTTAACAAAATACTTGAGGATTAAATAATCCTATTAAAAGATGCAATCTTCCTATTTCAGGAATGCATTCAAAAGAGTGCTCTTACACTGAGATGCATATGTCTTAAGAGTATGCTTAATCACCATCTGAATTAGGACAAAACTCAGTCCAAAACTAGAGCAAACCTCCGTTTTTTTTTTCAACTTTAAAACTGAGAACACCTCTTAAAGGGAGAGGAAAGTGAACTCAAGGAATTTTATAGGAGCAAACACACTAGCACATTTTTTAAAAGAAGCAGCGCTGTTGGTGGGATTCACCTCACTTTAGATATGAATAATGTAGTATTCTACGTATGGAATTACTCACCTGGAGTCAGTGGGAACAAATAAGTACTTTTAGGGCACCATTCATCTGGCCTGTTGTAGGCATCTACTTTAGAATAAAATGAACTGCACCTAAGATGTGCCTGTTTTCTCTACTGACTATAAGTGCAGTCTGCACAGGTGGCTCAGATGTAGATGTCTCCACTGTGCATGCCTACATTTAGTCAGGTAGATCCTATCTGATTTATTTCTAAGTTATTCATAGTTAGAAATGATGATTGCAGACTCTTTATGCTGAAGGGTATCTAAAGAACAGAGAAACTGCACTGAAATAAAAAAAAAACAAGAAACATTCTTTAGAATTAAACTCCCCCCCCCCCCAAAAAAAAAAAATTTAGGAGTAGATTTTAGCTGCTTAATAAGTGTTATATTTAGTAGACTGGACACTAAATAAAAGTCATCTTCAAATCTAGAATATGCCTTTATGTCTTTATCCACATATTACTGAGTTTTACCTTTTCTGAGTTTTTTTCCTAGCCACCTACATTTTACATGAAGATATATTTAATTTTGATCATTGTTTCCCAGTAGACTATGAACACAGACATGGAATTTTATGGTCAGATTATGCTTCAACCTAACTGCTGTCCAAGCAGGACAGCTCTGGTGGGTGGCTGAATATACTGTAAAGATGTGAGGGTTGAATTGCTTTTGTTTACGGGAGCAGAATAAAAAAAGATAGTGTCCAATATTTGCAAACTAAAGGACACAAAGGACAGTTTTCTGGGAAACAAAAAAGATGCTGATTATTCATAGCCTCTCAACTAAAACTGACCTTGTCCTGGAGATGGAAAATAAAAATGTTTATTATTAAAAGAGGGTTCAAACAAAATCTTACACATCAACCTAAACTGCAAGCTAACTGCCTCACTGAATGATAAAACAGGAAGAACCATGATATATGCAAAAGCCTTTAAAACAACAAAGGAGACAAAATAGTAAACCAGAAAGGCCAGAAGGCCAGGCCAGAAAGCTAATGGGAAAGCAAACTAGCTACTACAAACTAGCTACATAAATTTGATAGTTGAGAATTAAAAGATGCAAGAGAAAGGAAGTGTTTTTTTTAATCTCATGCCAGGAAATTTTATGAAACATTTACATTTGTATGAGAGAAAAAACCCACGAGCTGAGCTTTGTCTTCTCAAGTCCAAGCATGGGGCAGCATACAGATACGCTGCATGAAGAAGAGCATGGAACAGACAGAGAGCACATTTCTCTGATATTCTAAGAGCAGGACAGGGCCCATTCAAGTCCATACTGGTTTTGTTCAGAGAAGAAATCCCAAAGCAGCATGCTTCGACCAGTGCTTGCTTGCTGCAACACAGGAGACTCCCTCCCTCCGTGCAGCTGAGTGGATCCAATTAATTAAGATGGTGTTAGCACATTCACAGGCAGGTTGCTGTGCTGTGAGGTGCCTGCACAGGCTGTTATCAGCCTCCAAGCATATGACAGACATCTTCCTTCTCTGAAAGACTGTCTCTAAAAGCGAAGTAAACACTACTAATGCCTGAGAGAAACTTCCTGGGGGTAGATGAGAGAAACCTGCTCATATATTTCCCTTGCTCTCTTATAAAACTAGACACTATCCAGTAATTCACCTGCAAGGAAAGAGGAGTTGAAAAGAGAAGAGGAAACAGGCAGCCTTATTCCTTCTTGAGGCCATTCAAATATATTTTAGTAAATATAAATAAATATATATTACTAAATCAAGTGAATCTAATCAGATTTCATTTAGATATAATCTTACTTGAATAACCAATCAGAGAACAAAAAAAAATTTTTTTTAAATCCTGGATTAGTCAGATGATATTTTCTTTTGCACTTAGGAAAACTGAAAATTCTACTACTTGTATAATTAGCTGTGAACAAGATCTTTTATAGGTTTAAATGAAAATCTTTAAAAAGCCCCAAATGCCCTGGAAATAAGCTTCAGTTTGAGAAGTAGATAGTGTAAATGAAGGCAGAACTAATAAATTTTCTTTCCAAAAGTGGCATAAGAGAAAGAGATCCCTATTGCCCTTGTTCTTTGCCACAGAAATAGGAAGTATTTGCCTAACGTATTGCACGTTATTAAAAGAATAAATGCTATCACTGGAAAGATCTATGTAAAATTAACCTATATGATAGTGATCCTTTCTATTTGCTCCCGGTCTCCTCTGTCTCTCATTTCCCATCAATTTTGGCCATTCCTTGGAGGGGAACAGTTTGGAAAATTGTGACCTCTATTCTCTTCAGATAACAGTGATGATGTTAACTACAGTAGACCAACTGGCACATGCATACCTGTTACTAAAAAACCTCATAAACAATTCTTTGTTTAAAAGCAGTAAGATGAGAGGAGGAGGAATTTAAATAATTGCGCAAATTGCTGTGTGAATGTATATATACAAGTGTTCTACATGTTTAAACTCTTGCTGGCTTTATGCTGAATAAGAATTTAGTAGCAGGCATATGGGAAAACAGTAATTTACAGCAATATCTTTCATGTGTAACACTGTTCCTTAGATATGTTTCCTGCACTTGTTAAACAACAATCACTGGATAAAATAAGTCAAATATTCTCCCTTAATTATTTCATTTGAAGAGCCTGGAGCGGAGCTTTGAGAATTCTGTACACTGTGTAGCTATTATGCTACTATTCAGTCTTATTTTCATACTATCTCACAACCTGGCAAGTTGACTGATGAATCACTTGGCCTTAGGAGTRTGTGTTACGTGTCTGAATTATTTCCTGTCTGACCAGTATTAAGACCTTTTCAACTCCTTGCCTGTTCCAGTTCAACTGGCTTTTTAAGTTGCTGTCTTTCAGAAGGACTAAAAATACAAAAGTTATGTACATAAACTGTTGTCAAAGCACAGAATAAATTACTCTGACCCTTGGCATACATTAATATGATTAACATCTTAAAATAAGTTTTGTTTCTATTACTTTACAAATATTTTGCTTTCAAATGAAATTTCAACTGTTTTCACATTTTTCTTCCTGGACCCCAGCAACAGTCAATTTAAATGCAGCATCAAAACAAACAAATTCCCATAACACTGCAAGAAATGGAAACTACTTTTCCTCAATGGTGTGACCCTTGAAATCACATTTCAAAAGATTTTATGAGTTTTAAAATAAATTCTTCATCCAAATATAGTCACGTAACATTAATAAGGTTAAGTGAAACACTTAACTGTTAGGAAATCAGATCAGTGTTATCTGTACAACCCTTATTTTTCCTTTGAAATGTAGGCATTATAAGACGGTCTCTAATTTCACCGTATTTTTTTTCAGTAGGGCTTCTGCTTCAGACTAGATGAGGCTATTTCTTTTCACCCTCTATGTTGGAAAACTAATTTTATGCTTTACTTACTAAACAATATCCAATCTCTGTCCTGAATGGGGAACTATTTAGTTCTTTACAGATTTCTCTGTTGTGCTCAATTCTGCAATACCAAATGCCCTTATACACATAAAGACATTTATTTCTATAATAACTTTGTGAAGCAGAGGGATAGATTTATTTTACAAATGATAAACTAAGACAAGTCCAGCATAAAACATGAAGTTTGCATCAACCTGGAGACAAAGAATGCAATATGGTCTTCCTTGGTACTCATTCAATGCTTTCTGCTATAGCATCGTATTTTCTGTTCCAGCAGACAACTATCTCATCTCCCAGTTTCTGAAGTTAAAGAAGAATAGCTGTATTCACCATTCACCCCATGTGCTACAACTGGGAAACATGATTCAGTTTTGTTAATACCGAGTTATTGGCAATACCTAAACAAATGTTGGTGGGGAAGGAAGAGAGACCCCTCTGGAACATTTTGTTTCTGTTACTTTTATTCCTACGCCTTCTGAGCTGGGAATAAAAAACAAGCATCTTTCCTATGACCTTCCAAGGATTTTGAATCAAACTTTTAATCTCCAAGAAAGCCTAAGACCTATATTTCATGCTTACAATCTATCCTCCTGGATGCTGACTACAGAGGTGACATTCCTCATATCTCTACGCTAAGAAAAAGATGAACATGTGAAAAACAGTAACAGCAAAACCAAAACAATGATAAACTTTAAAAGCCACTAATCAACTGACCAATCAGTCTTCAGGCTAAACGAGTCAACAAAAAGGCATCACCCAGTTTTTTTATGTTTTCAAAGCATTTTTACAGTTAAATTTCAGCTTCTTACACTGGTCTTTGCCAGCAGTTTTGGTTGGACATTTTAACAGTTATTAGCACTCTAGTGAATGGCTGGACTACTTTTTAATTATATGAGCATGAATAAAACATATTTTTCCCCATATCATCCAATCAGAAAATCTGCACAGACATAGTTCCTAAGTAGCTGAAAACACAGCACAGCATAAACTAGCTTCTTGTTTTGCTGATGCCATTCATTTCACTTGCATATGTGTTTTTACTATATGAATAGAAATCAGAGCTTTCTTATTTAACTGTGTCCCCAGTCAGAGGACATTGTCTGTCTAATTTTTCTACATTGATAAAATGTTCCTGGCACAGACATAGTTTAAGGCTGTGAAACTACTGTCTTTTGTGGCTTTCAAAAAAAATGAAAAAGCACTACAAAAGTCATAAATGTATAATATCTTGAATTCTTTACAGGGTTTTAAAAGTCTGTATCACAAAAAAATTGTACGTAAATATACATTTACAGAGTCTATAAATGGGAAATACATTCCAGGAAAATCTGACTGAGCTCGGGTAGAATGAGATGGGTCCTAGCAGACATCTCTGGATTTGTCATTTATGTATGTAAATCAAGGGAAATCACTGAATGTCTGCATGAAGAGAGAGGAGGATTGTGTAGTAATGGCACTTCAGCATTTATCCCTGCCTTCCTGGATTACTTGCTTCTCCTTTCCTCCTCTTCCCTGTGGCCTCCTCCTTCATTTGACAGAACAAGGAAGATCTAAACAGTCTCCTTAGTCACTGAATCTTGATCAGTTCTGGTGCCTGCAACAACCTCTGTGGCTAAAGTATGCTAGAAGGCGTTCTTAAGTTATCTGCACATGAAGTTTGTAACTTGCCGATCTGTTAAGTGCATCACTAGTGTGGTACATGGCTTTCAAGAACAAAAATGAGAGACTTGCATATTTTCCTATTGTTAAAACCCTTTTTTTCTATCCAACTCCTCTAACTGTATCAGTGTTCAATAAATTATATGCTTCTGTACTGCATACTAAGTAATTAATGCTAGCACTGAGAGCTGTGGTGAGTATAAGCCTTTCACATTTTTTCCAAAGGAAGGTTTTCTACCTAGAAATTAATGATTAGTGTGGTTGCTAGGAATGTCTGACAAAGCATGCGCAAAACTAACCACTAGTTACTTTTAAATTGACAGCATACTTTTATGAATGTCCTTAATGAAGATTAGATTTACCCAATGTTTAAATTTAAATTTTTGGAGTTACATGTGACACAGAATCAAAGTATTTTTGTGTTAGAAAAAAGCATATTCCTCACTGCTACATAAAACAACATGATGTTCTTTATGTTAAAGAATTCATGTAAATGAATGTTGCTTAAACTTTCTTAAACTTTTCAAATGAGCTAGGAGCATCAAATCTGAAGGCCTTGGAGTAAGAGCACAAAAAGTAGCAAATAGAGGTAATGTGTCCATTACAGTCATTGATGTATAAAGTACTCGTAACAGACAAAATCTCAACTTGTTTACTTTTAAACATAAAAATGAATAAAACTTTTTAAAATTAAGATTCATCTAGGGAACAACAACTGCAAAGAAAACAAAGCTTCAGTCTGTGAATCTATCTGAGCAGTAAATCACCAGTACTGGGAATTTACTGTATGAAGAGCTAGATTACCCACGGAGGCAGAAAACTATATTCCTCTGAGGAGAATCGTTAAAGTGAAATCAGAATCATCATGGATGAATAACTTAATTATTTCAGAGAGTTCATAAGCTATGGAAAGAAGAGGCTGGAATCAAGCAAACGCTGCACAGAGAACTACACTGTCTAAGATAAGTTAGAAGTTCTTTTTGAAAGCAATCAGAAATACAAATGCAGGAAGAGGATTTGCATTTAGGATTCTGCTTTGAACCTCAAAAGAATCCTCAAAGGCTCGAAAGGTAAGATTCCTTTAGAGCTGTCTTGAATTTGGCAGTGCAGATTGCAAGGTCCAGCACAACGGCGACCACTAGCTTCCACACAGCAGTGGGTGCTCGGCACCCCAGGCTGAAAACAGAACATTACTGTGGTTGGGCTTCTAGCAGCACCGAATTGTGGAAATTGGTAAAATAAATAGGCATATGGAAAATACTATGAATAAGGACAAACCTTTCCCCCTCCAGCTCTTAAATGAAAAGCTATATGGTAATTAGGCTTAGCTAAAACTTTTTTCCATGTCACAAAACTGCATTTTAAAAACTGGAAAACAGGAAGTTAATGTAAGGAATACTGATGGGAACACACTGACTATATATTACTGATACTGATGCTGTTGTGTTTATTTAAATTGATTACCATGTGTTAAAACAGTTCCTGTCCACTAGAGACGCATGTAAAATGGATCACGCTTGATGGCATTTTACATTAATGATTACTCCAAAAGCCCCAAAGCAATGTAATTGAAGTTAGCTCAACTTTGGTTTGCTTACTATTATTTCAGACTCTAGACTCATCTTCCATAGACTGTGTTACTTAAGCTGGTTCTGCAGTGTTAGGCTGCAGCTGGGATCTGAACGTAGAGTGCAGTTGCACTGCCTGCTATTACGAGTAGCAGTTTACAAACCAACGTCTGGCTTCGCAAGGAAACTGATTAAATAGTACAATCCAAAGAAATAAATATTAAATGTTGTATGCTGGCGTGCAGCTTGCTTCTGAATGAAAAAAAAAAAAAGGCCAGCTAGAAAGGAAATCTCATAGGTGTATCTTATCAACACAGTTTGACACCATACAGTCCAAGGTGGGGCACAGCATAAGAAAACGGAAAAAATTTGTTTAAATAGATGTAATTATAAACAAATAGTGACAAGACTGACATTGGGAAATGCAAATGCACATTACATACATGAGCCTAAACTACAACCAATCAAAAGGAAAATGATACTCATAGTTCTCTGACTTGATCTAATTTGTTTCATATAGGTTTACTGATTCATAACAGATTATATATCTGTACCATAAGGCAGGATGAAATGTCTCGCTTTTTTACAGAACAAGAAGAAAGGGAAAAATCTGTATTTAAAATTGAAACGTAAAGACATATCTTGCCATGAAAAAAAAAAGCAAAGAACTTTAGAGTTTCAAATGGAGGAGGGTGAAGAGTTATTTCTGAATTACTTGATTTTATAATAAAAAACATTACATAACATTATCTGGAATATATCTGTCATTTTATCATTCAATTTCTCAGTGCCTATCCTTTCTAACAGACACTTGCATTTTATTTATTCTCTGCTTGCTAAATGCAGAGCTGGCAAGCATTTCACCAAAATAAAAATAAGCAAAAAATATTATGGTTTTGGTAAGCTGAATAGATAGAGTTTAAGCCAAAATCTTTAACAGGAAATGAGATGCCTTTCAAATCCCAGGTTTTACCACTTCCCTGAATGTGAAATAGTTCTGTGTAAATGAACCTAGTGCTTGGACTGAGTTTATCAGTAGAGAACAAAAGAAAAAGGGCAAAATATTTATATGATGGGATAATTTTATTTGGCAGAAGTCACAAGGTAGGACTATGAGCAAAGAAGCAGTAGGACTAGGCAAAATTTGGCTTCTATTTTCAGTATATGAGTTGCGGATGGACATAATTTGGGATTCAGCAGTTGGCAAACAAAGATAAATTATATTAAAAAAGTGCAAATACAAATATAGTAGCAGATTTTTAAAATGATTTTTTAAGTGAATTTTATTGTAGATATCTAAGACAGCATTCAGTGAAGTTATTCATGTGTACCTTGATCAGATTACTGCAATGATGCAATCCCCTTACTGATGTGACTTGACATTTTGCTGTACTTTCATTCACGAGCTGTCATGAATGCCTTACTTTATACAACATCTAGTTCTTGTAGCAAAAATCTCTCTCCATTTTGGTATTGCAGAGAAAATGCTACAGAGGATTTTTGCACAGCTACTAATCTAAATAGAGAGAATGAAGATAAAACTATCATCGAAGCTATTTTCTCTGGATTAGGACACTAGATCACTGACTTTTCATAGTTTTGCATTTTAATAGGCACCGAGGAAACTATATTTCTCTAAAAGTTAGAATTTTAATTCATTTGTTTTTTCTTAAGCCCAGAGGACAGTGCTACTATTAGCAAAGCAAAACGCAATAGAAAAAATGTAACCCTTTCAATGGGAATTGCCAAGTAGCTGAGGCCAAAGTTCTGACCTCTTTTTGGCATCTGAAAGAGAAATACCTACAAATTCTAATCTTACTTAAAAACTCACCGTTCCATTAGCAACTGCAAAATATAACAAAGAGAAGCAAGACTACATTGTACCAAAATAGCTGTACAAAGCACAAATGGCTAGCAGCTTTGATGTGTCCATTCAATTCTGAGCTGTAGATATCACAGATATATAAAGACACACTTTTTTTCTGGCCTGTTTTCATGTTGTGGATCTTATTAAGGACAAGGCAGCCATGGTAATTACAGCCACATCCAGAAACAATATGAAAACCTCAGCATTCACACCAATGAAAACAGAGGTAACTTAGAAAAATGTTATTTCAAAGTTCAAAGAGCATCTCTACAAAGGATATGGGGTTCATAAGGCAATGAGGCAGGCAACCTCAATTTAATGCAGCAATTTTTCTTCAGTGAATTAGTGTATTTATGCCAGATGTTTATAACCAAATTCTCCACCTGCTGGAGTTCTGCTTGAAATCAGAGAAAAGGAACTGAGAGGAACTAGTTATGTTTAGTTCATCTTGTGTCCCTGAGCCCAGGTATAGCTTTAATTGCCAAAGAACAGTTTTTGTTTACGCCATGACAATGATCTTATGTTAGTGAAAATGATTAATAAATATTAAGGCACAGCTCTGCTCTTCTTGGCCATTGCCCCCTAAAACACTTCCCCCCTTAAATTATGTCACCCTGAGATTGTAACTGTTGAATGCCATGACCAGTTTTCTGGTATAGAAATTCTTCATATTGCAAAAATATTCTCCAGGTGAGTCATACAGACTGAAAAGTTTAAAAAAAGAAAATGCAAAGAAAAAGAAAAATCCTCATGCTGTGTGTGCTTTCCCTACCTAAGTGTGACTCATTTTGTTTGTGCTTTCCCTATCTATGAGATATATTTATATTACACATAAGGAAGTTAATTTACGTAACAAAATATAAACTTTGTGCTACTCTTGTGTCAAGTTTGCATATAATATACTTAAAATAATGTATAGATCCAGGCCATAAAAACTGAGTACAAAACTAGCTATTTTCTTGGTAATCTGCCCAATAAGAAAACACCATAATTTACTCATTATGGGTTACTTACTTACTTTCGACTGGAAGTCTAAAGACCACCTTTGGTATATCAGATCTATTTAAATTACTTTCATACTTTTATAGTTGTTACTCTAATGATCTTCTGAAACAGTGTTAGATCTTCAGAAACAGTGCTAGAAACATACTTTTAACAATATGCAATTYAAGTTTCAGATATTGTATGTGGATATTCACTTAGGATTTTCTTTTATATTAAAATATTTGCATAATTAGAAAAACAATACTGATATCAAAGCATTCTTTAGTGCCTAGTAATTAACTGAAGATTCAACTTTTTCAGTTATCTACCAGTTGCACTGACAAATATCACTGTTGAATTCATTCTTCTAAACTTAGTATCTGGCAAACTGCTGCTGGAAAGTTTTAAGTTATAATATCAGAAGAAACTAACTGTAAAAATTGGTCCACTTGTTAGTAATATAGGGGGAGATATTTTTGGAAAAAAGGGAAAAAATATACAATTCAAAAAAAGAACTACAAAGTGTAAGAGGTTGTCACAGTAAAAATTCCCAAGCCAGGTTTCAGAAAGCTGGTATACCTTCTTAGTGCAGGAGAGCCAGCAAAGCCTTCTGTAAGCCCTGGATGCAGAATTTGCAGAAATGCAACAAATTCAAAATGTTGGACTTTCTGTGCACACATAGAGGATGCTCTTGAGTTGGAATATCAAAAGTAGTCCCCTCTGCCTTTGAGATGTAAGTGGTCCACACATACGCAAACCAGCTGTGCAGCGCAGTGTAAATGTCCTGGAATTTAAGAGCCTGTAACTAAAATTGAATTCTAGAGTCTATGCTGGTGGCAAGTGCCTGAAAGTCAGACTTGCAGTTCTCTGTGTTGTAACATTGTGTTCTTTTCAAACTAGCCTAATTAGAAGGAGGAACAATCTCTTACTTCACTTAAGTTTTAAAGAATGAGATTCAGTTATTTACAACATTGTGTAATGTATACTACAGATAATTATACTTTAATCTAGAGCACTTAAAAATCTTCCTGCAGTCTCTGACTGAATGAGCTTCTGAAGTCATGAATTCAACAGATCAACTGCCTCTTGCAGGAAACAGTATTTCCTCTAGTTCTCTGAACACTTAATTCCCTGTACTGGCCCCCCTATTCTTGTATTATCAGATAAGATTATAATCATAATCTATAGCATTTTATTAACAAATTAAGTATACAATCAAATCCAGTTAATCAGTGTGCAGCCAATATATATTCCCGAAACTATGTTTATGGAAGTAATTTCTTCTCTGGGAGAGAAAACTAACACAAAAATTTGCAGATCTCTCACAACACAAGACACCATGCGCTAACCTATCAATGAGCCTAAATAAAACAGATGGCATGCTATACACTTGAGTGTCTCCCTCTTTGCAACTAATTTTTCATGCTCACATTTTATTTTCTGTTTTTTGGAAAGCAGGGGATAGCACTGTGATGAACATTCATCTGCTGCTATACTTGCAACAAGCAGATCAATAGGTTTCCTTCATTACACTTTCAGCCAAACACATAGCACATGCAGATGCTGGAGGAAAGGGAGAGAAAGAGAGAGAGATTGATGCTGATAATAAAAACTCTGAGATACAAATGAAGATAAAAAATGGGGTCATTGCATACCTAAGTGTAGTTTTATAAATCAGCAGACTTCAGACTTTCCTCTGTTGGTCAATCAGTTATTTTAAATTTTGTACAGTATTTTTAAGATAAAATGTAAGTGAAGTCAATCTGGTCTAATTAACTTCTTAAGAGAACTACAGCTATTTTTAAAAAGATTACTATGCTTTGTAACAACTGGATAATGAGTCGATTATATATGTATTACACACATACTATACTGCACAACTGCTAAGTCAGCATCCTTGCTAATTAATATATTTCCACTCTTAGAAAATTCATTTAAATACTCCTGCTAACATTTATAAAAATTACAGGCATGAAGCTAAATTATTTTCATAAAAGAGGGAAAAACCTTATTGCAGATTGCAAAGTTCGAAGAGGAAATGAATTTATATTTTATCATTTATATTTTATCATTATTTTACCATTTTAGAGCATTACAGATCTACTTCTCTTGCCACAAGGGAATCACTTTTTAAAGAAACTTGCTGATATTTAATTGAATCAAACCAGAGAGAGAGAGCATCTATTTCATTCTAGACAAGTGGAATTGTTAAGGTGCTGACTGGGGCTCTAGAGAAAAGAAAAACCTCTCCAGGTAGGTATATAGTACTACTACCCTATAATGCTGGGACTTCAACAAACTATAAAAACCTTGCTGTAACTAAAGGTAAGTAGAAGTTTTAAAAAGCTTTCTGCCCATTCCTCTCAAACAGCCTTCAGTTGACCATGCCCACAGTTTTACCAGGTCTGGAACTGGTGACAATAAAAAGGATTAGGTGAAAAGAAGCTTTTCTTTATTATTAGACTCTGAGATGGAAAATGGACTCTACATGGATGTTTTCTACAAAAGAAAGCAGGAAGCAAACTCTACCTCAAATTCTTCACAATGGTGAATATACAGATCCAAGTTTGTCTTCTAATGGAAGATTTGTTACTTCTTTAATTAAAGATCTTGTGTGTAACACCTTAAAAAATTCTCTCATAGCACAGTCAGTTGCCTTTTTGGCAATTTTAGTTCAAAGATTACCAATGCATCCAATTCCAAAGCTTTTCTCAAAAATTAAAATAATAATTAAATTTCTCAAGATGAACCTACATTGACTGTTTATGCAAAACAGATTTCAGAAATTTCTTATAACAGGTGATTTTTTTTTTTGCTTTTGTTCTACCATTGTCAGAAGGCACATTCAGTCGACTTTCTGCAACACTGATTCCATTTCTATTGCTTGTGTGTTCCTGGCATTTTCTGAAGGTCCAAAGCTATTTGATGATGACCTGGATGTACAACATTAAGAAACTTTGAACTTGGAATCAGCTTAAGAAAAATATTTTCTTGCAGTAACAACTGAAGAAATAGGTGTAGGCACAAGAAACAACCTTAAGCTCCTATCAGAAGTGTGGTTCTTTTTTCCCCTGGATATCAGACATTATGCAATATAGTTAACACTACTCCTTTCTTGTCCTTGATCAAACCAAATGGCAGGCTTTTAGGGCTTTACTGAACAATACTTTATTTTGGGAGAACTTCTACCATATTTAGAGGTCAGAAGGTTGTTCACCTATAGCAACCCTTCCCATTTTCCAAAATAATAGCAGGTGACATTGATCATTGATGGACTTGTATCCTGACTTTAACCTGTATTTCTAAATGAAGAGTCCCTTATGAGGTTAGAAACTACCCTATGCATCCTTTATGGAGTCCAGAGAATGTCCAGTCCCTCCTTGCCTCTTCAAATATCTAGAGCTGCCATAGAAATCTTCAATTTTGATTGATGCTCCTTTGGATTTCAGCTCAAATGGTCTGTTCCAAAACAGATGGGGTGTTCTCCTGCCCCCAGAGAAGAATGTATCCATATTTTTTTTATACTTTCAGTTTGCAGTTTAAAAGAAGGCAATCTAGATTTCACACAGTATGTTTCAAAAGCAAGGAATTGAGATCAGCTGGAAAAAAGTTTTTTAACTACATCACATGATCTGGCTCACTAGACAGCCAGGTTATCCACATCTTCAGATATAAAGATCTTCTCTTTGGACAGAATATAAAAGACAAATTGCTTGCACACTCTCACACTGACACCCTAATACTTCAGCTAGCAGACCCTTTACTATAAATCCCAAAGACTTCCTTTGCGGACAGGATTCATTAAACCCTTAATACTCCAATTTTCTTTTTCTGTTGAGGTAGACTATTCCAAGATCACTAATCAGTACCACAGTCTGATAGCTATGGAGAAGGCAAAATAGTTTTGGGAATCTGATCAAGCAGGAGAGCCATAAATGCCTGACTACCCGCTAAGGAAACACACTGGCTTCCACTCCTTTCAAAGACAGTGATCCCTCCAGAATGCAAAAAGAACAAATGGTTGGAGCTGCAGGCAAAGCAAGATGAGTCTAGTTCTCCTTTCGCTTCCTTCATATGCAAAAGAGCAAGTTCACCATTTTTGCTGATAAGAACTATGAGAGTGGGATCTGTGGAAAACAAAGTGGCATCAAGCTGAGATGCCTGTTGATCTAGAGCTTTTTTTAAAATCACACAGCTCATTCAGAAGAATGGTTAGTCAAATGAAGATGGCCTCTGCCTTTCATTCAAAAGAACTAAATTTAATTTCTTGCTCCCTGTATTAGCTTAGAAAAACACTCTGTGTCTTTTTATGTGTATGAATATAGTATTATTACTTATTCTATATTGGTGTTTTGATCATAACCATGATAAAAAAAGTGAAGCCTTCATATAATAATGAAGCACAATAAACTGCAGAATACGTATCAGATGCTTTTAAGGACAGATAGTTGATTATGTTTAAAACAACTTATCTCCTGGCAGAGCCAGAAGCAATTATTTGTCTTGGACAGAAAATCTGGTAAGCATCTCTTTGTCCTTAAAAACTTTTTTATTAGATCTTTTGCCTGTTCATAGTCTGATATTAGAAAAAACTCCTTTGTATTAATAAGGATAAAGAAGTGCTAGGAATGATTGCTTGAGTGGTTAAAGTTTCTTGAGGACAAATTAGACACACACCAGTAAGACAGTACTTACATACAGTTGATCCTGCTCAGGGACAGAGTGATGGATTAGGTGAGCTCTTTATGTTTGCATTTTGTATGATGTTCATTGATACAGTGAAGTAAAAGCATCCTTATGTGAGGGAGTAAACATAACTAATCTGAATGAGTCCAGTGTGCAGACACAGAGCATCACATAATACCAGCTGAGTCCCGTCTTCCCCACTTCACCGTGGTTGCTTATGAGACTGTCTAAAATCTCATTTGCCTAGAATGATACCTTTAAGTCTTGAAGTCTTACATCCTCCTTTTCTATCAGTATTACCTTCACTTTTTGGCATGTGTTTGTATTTTATAGGATTTTCAATAGTGGTATTTTTTAACAAGATCAGTGTATGTAAAGTAGAATTTAGGGACCAATATCTCTGATCAGCATGTTACCCGCAGGAGTGACTGTGAGCATGGTCAACAAAACAGTCCATTAACGACTGACAGAACACTATTTAAAAAAACTAGGCTGTATGTTAACTGGGTCAAAGTCATTTACTTTACATCTGTAAAATATCTAGTCACAGTGGCCCAAACTAGAACGCAAAATCAAGAATATATGTGTGTGTGTGTGTGCGTGTGTGTGTGTGTATTCACAGTCATAATCAAATGTTACATCATTTCGATAATAAAGCACTGTGTTTCTTGGAGCTATGTTTCTGACCTTAAAGAGTGCATTTATAAACCAGGTATCACTAAAAAGTGAGGCACAAGATTTGTTTTAAAGTGAATTATAGAGTGTTGGGTTTTTTTAACCTAGGACAGTATCTCCATGGGTCAAGTAACATTTTTTTGGAGCTTGAGTTTCATTTGGGCACCAAGTTCATACACATGGAGCAAAATTTTCAATTTAATATTAGGTCTAGAACTTTGCTCACTATGGTTCTACAGTGAGATAGAATGAATTGTCCTGTTTTTAGGAGATTTTGTCAACTTTAAGAGATTCTTTTAAAATACAGAATGAATGAACTCTATGTGCTCCAGATTGATTCAATATTACAGAAAACCTCAAATCCATCTTTTTGATACTCATCCATTAATCAATTGTAACACTGTGCTGAAGCCTGATCATTACACAGTGGGTAATGGCATTCATCTGACAGTATTTTATAAATTCTGTTTTTATCCTGTGATACTGTGGATTCTAGTTTTTCTTAACATCTTTACCCTGAAAAAATGGTACAAAAGGCCAAGCTTAAATAATCTCTTTTTTCCATTCTAATTACAATTTAATGTATTTTTCTTTTCAAGTCTTGCTAAGCTTGTACTATACTCTTAAATTATAGAAGAGTATCATGAAGTTGATACGGAAGTATTTACAACAGTATATGCATTTTGGTCTAAAAAACAGACTCAAGCCAGACTTTTGGGAAATAATAATGAACTTCAGATATCCATAAAGCACCCTATATCTAGCAAGGTAATTAGTAATCATAATGTGACATCCATTTCTGCAGAGCCTTTCTATTTACAATAATACCATTGAGTTAAAATAGGTCAAACTGACTGGTGACGCATCTTGCAGTCTGGGCATCTGCAAGTCCGTTATGGAAGTATTCTCATTTTAATGTAAGAGAAAATTAATGATGTTTTCATCATATAATTTATGCTCCTATGTTATGTAGCAGGTGCCTAGTTGGACTTTACATCATGGTGGTCCCAGACTAATATGGTGATTTTAAAACCACGCTGAACATGGTTGCAGGGCGATCATGCAGAATTTTCCCCCACAGCTGATTTTTCCCCACTTGTGCACAGAGCAATGCGAAAAATGAAAAAAGTAAATAAAATCAAAAAAGGGTGATGGGCGAGCAGGTCAACTCTGTGAGAGAACACGTGCAAGTATACCTCAGAAACACTATAGGTGGATGAGCACGAAGGGAGCCGAGTCTGGTTGTGCAGTGGGGAAAAGAAAACATTGTTAAAAAAGAAATGGTGGCAGAGTAAGGGTCTCAGAAGGTTTTCTGTATAGGTGGCTCCAGCACTGAGATAGTAGCAGGGGGTTCATTAAGTTTCCAAGACCAGCTATTTCAGAATCTCCAAATTTAGGCTTTTTAAGGTGGAAGCTTCTTAAAAGAAAAATGGTATTTTACTTATAAAATAGTTAAAACTAATGATGAATCTGAAGAAAAGTGTCAGTCTTTATTCCTCTAGAAAATTGGCGTTGTGACCAGAAAACTATCCTTAGGATAATAAGGTATTCTAGAAAGAAGCTTACCAATCTCCTTCATTTAACACTATTTGTTTAATTTTAACTCTGCAAACAATACAATGTGAAAACACATTAAAGGCCCTATTCTTCCCTGTGTATGTTTTTAGATGCTCAGAACTAGCACTTTGATAATGAAGTTTTTTCTTCAATCTCACTTCTCCAAAAACAGATTAACTTGCAAAGGCTAAATCACTAATGCCCAGATAGAGGCCAACAGAAATCTGCATGTTATGTCCCTCATTAATATAAAGGGCTGTGATTCTTGAGGGACGCTGTCACTGTCAGCATCTATCAGCACAGACACAAGTTCATTGGGAACACTATAGTTTTACTGATGGAAGTTGTCCTAAACCTAGAGTGTGGTTTTACTATGCACAGAACACAACAATATGATTGCTTAGGGAACACTTTGCTTATACAAGACATCAGTTTTTCTATACTAGTAAATCACTCATAGCTCAGAGACATGTCAAAAATTAAAAAAATAAAGAGTTTCCAGTTATTTATAGGATTTTCTTTTCTTTAAGTGAGTCTGAAAATCCTTTCTTTGGTTGAATATATTTCAGCTTCCTGACTTAGGTATTATGATGGACTGAGCAGAGATGATACTCATAAAGTCACTCATGAACATTCTTCAATTTCTGATGTATGTATTTCATAATTCTTCACTGAAATGTAAAATACCACTTTCAGGAAAATTCTACATTCATATTTGTCTGTGTTCCTTTACGTCTCCATTATACATGTCTACAGAGCTGTTTTTTCTTCACAGAAAATTTATAATGCTCTCACTGAAAATATTTTTTGTTCCTTTCTGGCATTCTGTATATATTTCCTTTGCTCTAACTAGATAATATTACTAAGGACATTTGAATGACTTCAGGACATCTTAAATGTTCACATACACTCAAGAACTACCTCCTTCCCCGATGACATGTTTCCTCATGACAACATGGTATAGTGAGTTGATTTACAGAAGGATTACATCGCAAATAGAAAATGACTTCAGACAAATAGAAAGAGAATGCAATTTTAAGAAACCAAGTATTATTCTTAAACAGTTTCTTTTGTAAAAAAAAAAAAAAAAGAGCCCCCCTCCCCCCAACAAATACTGAGCAAAAATTGTTTCTAAGAGGATTATTTTGAAAGCTTTCCAAGAAAGATAAGGTGTGCTTTTGCTTAGTTATATGACATGGGGTTCTGCTATTCACCTAAGACTTTTGGATGCATTTCTAATCAAGATTCTCATAAATAATCTCCAACCACTGTTCCCATGTTTTGTCTTGTAATAGAATGGAAAAAGAAGATTAATTGGTTTCAGCTTTGCAGGTGAGGATTCAGAGAATGGATTAACAGCAAGAAATGTCAAAGCAGCAGTGTTTTAAGTATCAGCAACTAAATAAATGGGAACAGCAACAATGAGGAGGTTTGGAATCTTATCCAACAAAGTGTGAAAGAATTTGACTCATCCTGTCTATTCCCCACACTAACTTACAAGAGGTATACTTTAAGTTAAACCCATGTGTATTTTTTTTCTTGGGCATCTACTACATGGAGACTGCTGTTGCCTACCTAATATTTTGTTGCCTACCTATCATATTTTCATTAATATCTAACCTAAATTTATCATTTAGCTTCAGTCTTATTGCTCCTAGTACTTAATTACTTTAAATCATTCCTTACTTTCTTCATATTCATAAAGTCCCAGTTACAAACAGGCAAATGATAATATTCCTTCCACTAAAATATCTGTATATTTTATTTCTCTCTGTTCTCAAACACACACACACACACATATATATATTTATAAATTTTTCCTTAAGCACACTAACTCCATATTTTTTTCTTATTCACACATGTATAGACTCTCAATTTACCTGTGTTATTTTCTCATAGTGATGAAATCAAAGTCATGCTCAAGTGTTTTGGTCTCAAAATCATCTTCAGGAAAGGATTTATCAGTTCCCTACTTTTACAACCTACACTCTTCCACATACTGATTGCTGTTTCTTTCCATTATTTTCAGCAGGATCATGCAATGAGATTGTTGCATCTCCTGCACACTTATCATTTCCAGATCCTTTCTACATCATTGCTTTCTTTCTAACTGGTCTCCATTTTTGAACGTCTGCCTGTGTCAGCATTCCTTAAGTGTACTGCTTCTGCAATATTAAAATTAAGTGTCAATATGTTTCTTCATTTTTCTAAGTTCCTTTGATGATTCTGCAAACAATCACTTATTCTGCTTCCAATTTGCTGTCATCTGTGAACTCCAGTAATTGATCTTTTGACTGTTTCTTCCAGTTGGAAAGAGGGGGCAGCTCTTCTTACTTTGTATGCTGCCTGACAATCCCTACCCATTACTTTGGGAGAAGCTAGCTAACGTGCTAACATTTGAGCCCTGCTCAAACGTGCTGCTGGGTTTTTTCTTCCCCCATGAACATTCAAGTGAAGGCACCGTATTCTCTGTCACAGAAATTCCCCACTGTGACAATGATTTTAAAAGAACTATGCCCATTTACACCAGCTGAGAATCTGGTCCAAAGGCTGCATTAGCAATTTGCCATTAGTCTGAGAGCCATAGTGACTTTACTTAGATTTTTAGTAATAGAACATAATGACTAGGAATGAAAGCCCCATAAATGTAATCCTTCATCATGATCAAAGAAGGCAGGTACTTAAAGTAAGATAGCATATGGCATACAGGAGACTGTAGCCTTCATGAGACACAATTCTATATGAAAAATGATGATCCAGGTTTCATTAAACATCCTCTATGGACAGTATTTGGCCACTACTATGAATTCTGAAAACACTGTTCTTGGCCAAAAAGAGAACCTTTGATTTGGAAGTACTCTGGTTAAGATCCACATAGAAATTGTTTCACATGTTACTCAGGACTTCGTGTAGAATTTCTACGTTTAGACTTATGCTTTTCTGATGGGCTTTTCATAGTATGTTTCTGCAGAATTTAAACTTGCATTTAAAATCAAATTTACTTACAAAAAAATCTTCGAAACACAGATTGAAGCAGTAATGTTCTGCTGAATCTGTGCTGAACTTTTCAACACTTTCAGGAAGGTATCAATTTTAAACAGGTTTTATGAGTTTTAAAATATACACCAGTTACCTGTTTCACTGCTGATCATCTCAGTAGCTAATGCACTTTATTTGCTATTGCTACATTAATTGCAACAGGTAGGAGAATGCTAACAATTCAAAGTAGTAGAAGACTAATTTTCCAAGCAATATTTGATTTTAGCTTCAAACACAGGTATTTTGGAAGGGTCAAAGGATTAAGCCATGAAAAGAATTGGAATACCTGCAAGAAAGTTGAGTGAAGATCTCAAGAAGAAATGGGAAAACAGATCTCAGTTCAGGAAAACTTTCTTTGTAAACAATTAGGCATTACTACTGATATTAAAAGTAGTTTTTAAATTAACCACTAAACCCAAAAAAGTCTGCTTAATTAACTAGAATTTTAATGCATGTTTTCAGTGCCTATTACTTTAAATATTTGGCAGGATTTTTAAACTATTGTAGAAACAGATATTCTGCAGAATTTTGATGTTTTCTACATATTTCTAATGGCCTTTGCCTTTAATGTGGGAAGCATGTCTTTGAAATTCATTCTGAAACAAAGGTTCCACCTTAAATACTATGCACAATTGTGCAATAGCATTTAACTTTCACTTATGGGGCTGGCCATCAGCTACTTCATGTTCCCCCTCCCATACCATTCAATACATTTGCCACACTGTAGTAGTAGTAACAACTTTCATTTAAACTCCTTTCCAGAAACATCACGGAATACATGCAAATTATTTTAAAGATGAGCTATTAACAGATCCCTCATTATTTTCTTTCCAAATTTCCACCACTTACTACAGATTTGTGCTATTATTTGATCTGCCATTTGTATCTCCTCTTTTAAAATGTTGCGTTATCCAAAACATCCATTATTATAGCATGGATCAGACTGGCAGTGAAAAGCAGCAGATTTTAGCTACATGCTATTATACTTGCGATGTGTCCTGGTTGTCTGAAGAGATTTAAAGGGCATATGAAGAATATATGGAACATTTTTTAGTTCACAATCTGACCTCCTTGCTTGTCTTGTGTAGGGTATGGCCATGATAGAACAGACAAAGTGGCACAGAGGAACAGAACAATTTCATGTCAATTAGTTTGTGTAATATCCATGGTTATAACGTAGTCATAGTTTTTCATTTTAAATCTCTCCTCATGTGGCATTCTGTGCGAGAATATGTGTCTAGAACACTTTTTGTAGTACGAAGTTTCATGGCGTAATTTTTTTGCCTGGCTTTATGTTTATTCAGCAGTATTAAATCATGAATTTAAGGGTGAGGAGTCTAAAATAAAGATCTGCCTCTGCCTTGATTATAGCTAATAGGTTTAGCATGTCACCAAATGAAAAATACCACATAGTTTATTCTCCCAAAAACCTGATTCTTAAAGAAATTTGCCAGTGAAATGATAGTCTTTTCATCAACCGATTTTATAGAACGCTGCAATGTATTAGCAGCTCAGTTTTCTTGTATTTCACCTGCAAAAGATTACAAGCTCAGTGACTTCTGTTTGACAGTGAGCAGAATTCAGCTTTATGTCAGACTTATAGCTGGATATGATAAAGCATCAAAATGGGGTAAAAATTATCAAATCATTATCATTGTCTTTCACTAGATAACCATAGTGGATTATATATTAAAATGATTGTGCTGAGAATAATGGCAACAGTCACAGTGCATGGAAGATACAAACAGGACATGACTCTAAAGAAATTATTTTGAGAATCTTCACTGAACGATTGTTCAAAGGGATAAATACAGTTATTAACTTATACTTTTATTATGTTCAAAACTTACTATGCTCAAAACTTTCTAACTTTCATTACACATCACATTATGCAGCTTAAACTCTAAGTTCTAGAGAATTAATTGCTGAAAGGCTGACCTTTATGAAGAAAACTCATGAATATGAGGTACTGCTGTCTGTATTGCTATGTTGGCAACAACAACTTGTTTTCTTAAAGATTTCTGTGAAAAATGGATAATCTTACAGAGGTGTCATGACTGATATGTTAGATCTTAATCCTTTTTTCCATGTGAATTTTTTTCATTAAAGTACAAATATAACATACAGGAAATATGCTGCAGAATTTTTGTATTAAAGGAATATGCTAAGAAAACAAGCAGTGAAATTTGCATAGCTGGCACCCAAACAAATATTAACCTATCTTATGAGATAAAGTAAGGATCCAAAACATTAAAGGCAAAGACAGAGGTAGATGTGAGCCTACGTGCTCCTGGGTTACCTTAGCTCAGCTGTAGTTTTCAGTTCAGTTAAGGTATCAATCACAGGCAGAAGATCTATGGCTATCCTTTAAACTAGGGATATCTATTTTATTCGTTCCTAACTTGAATGTTCAAAAAAATTTTAGATATGCAACTTTGGTTTTGGAAAGGGATTTGTTTTAGCTGGTATTAAAGCCAACCAAAGTTTGATTAATATTCATTAAAATGTAGTAGCATTTTCTTTTAAACAAACCCTGTCAATTAGGTCAGGTTTCTCATACACATCAAAATGAAAGCCCATCTAGAGAAGAAAGAAAACACAAAGGGAAAAAGAGAAAGAAAGGAAGAAGATGGGGATGAAAGGACAAACTAATCAGATTTGGTGTTACCAGCCAGCGGAAGTTTTAAAAAAACAAATCACCGAGTGAAATCGTACATTTACTCGGAGAGAGCATCCTCTGACATTGCCTTCTAGGTGATCTCTGAGCTCCTCCAGCTTTCGATGGAGCTACATGTAAACATCAGAAAATGAACTGAAAAAGCAATCTGTTCTCTTGTCATGTTTTTTCTTTTTTCTTTCGTTCTTTATTTTTTTAAACAAATCATAGCATAACACATTTCTCACTGCCTTTGGCAAAACATTTCAAAACATCAAAGTGCTTTGCACACTACAAACATATATACTTAGTAAACTCTGGAACTGGATACAAGATTTTTTTGCTTAACATGGCTCTTTTTTCAGTATAGGAAAAAAATATAAAAAAAAATCAAGGAACAGATCATTCTAAAGCTACTGAATCTGCTACATTATTTATCTATTTATTTATTTATTGGCAAGGCAGTGTTCTAGATTTTTTCCATTAAAAATAACATTTTAGGGGTGATTTTGGGTATCTTAATTAGGACTTTCCATTGTCTATATGGACATTCATATCAGATTTTGTGTCTAAACACATTTTTTGGGTAGTGAAATTAAATCTCGGGCAGTCAGAGAAGAAAGTAGGAATCCTAAATTAGGTGTCAATATTTGAAAATTGAACCCTAGCGTTTTTTAAACTAGTGGCTTTCATACTGATGTCACATTCATAAAAATAATAGATGAATCCTAGCCCTTAAATAAGTTACACCTCTTGCATATGTATTTGCATTATCCATATACAATTGTATATGATGACCCATTAAAACGTGGAAGTCATAATAATTATCTGCACAATTTTCAAAACAGAATAGTAGCTGTGGCTGCCTGTGTTTTCCTCTGTGTGAATTCAGTGGTACTGAATGTCTGCTACAGAAACAACAGTCCATCAATCATGTACAGAGTTCTTCTCATATACACTCTAACTAAAACCTCTTCCCAAAACACAAGATGAAAAGCTAAAGCCTCACAGACAGTGAGGAATGCTACAGATGCCTCTAGTTATGACTGTATAAACAAATAGAAACTGGCTTCTTTTTCTGCACTGAGATCAATTTAAATGGTGTCATTACTGGAAAGAGGTGCATAATTAATCCTTCCCCTCCCCTTCTTTATGCTCAGTGAAATAACATTTTCACAAAAAGCAGCTGTAGAGCAGTGTTAGAGAACAGAGAGGATGGCTTGTCCTGGAACAAAGGCAATACGCACACATACAAGAATAAAACAAAAAATCAAAAACCAAGAAGGCAGGAAAGGCAAGGAGAGTGCAGAAGAAAAATGAATTAATTAGCGCTTGAGAAAGTGCTAAAAGGAAATAAAGTAGAAAAAGGTGAAAAATTGGATGGTTGAAAAGGAGGCAACTGTTGAGACGGAATCTTAACAGAATGGTCTGGACTGCACACAATCAGCATCTTGGTTAATTCAGAGAATTTCCTGTGTTTTAAACCATTTATTAATGTGTAACACTATACACGAGTGGGTACGGATTTAGAAATCTGCCTGTTCTCTTAGGTGCTCTAAACATTTGAGTATGTTTGTACAAACACAAAAAAGGCAGAAAAAGGAATTGGCTAGGTATTAGCAAAACAGTGGCTCCAGTCTTATTAGCCTCACATGAATCTCTCTCTCATTTCCTCTTTATTTACTCTTTTCTGATTTAAAGGCTAGATACATGCTAAATATTCAACCTTCTTGTACTGATCTTTTGCAGAATTAAATGAAAAATATGTGAGTACTATAAAAGTTTAATCATGTTTCAAGAGGGGAAGTGGTACTCTGAAGATGAGTAAGTCACTTCTCCGTGCAACAGGCAGTTAAGAGACAACAAATAACACAGATCAGAGAAGTGGTTTAATCATGATCCCCAAATTACAGACACTTCAAGAAGGTTGCTTCTGTCTCTTATTTGTGATGACATTCAAAGCTAACTAGTTGGTAGTTTGCCTTCAGCAGGTTGTTCTATGTGTAGCACAGAAACAAACAAAATGTGACCCAACAGCAATAAGAATACTGAAATAAAAATGATGGAATGGTGAGAAATGGAAAAGCCCCTTCCCCCCCTCCCCTCACCTCCCCCTTCAAAAGGAAAAGTGTAGGCTATAGAAGAAAAATTGCAAAATAAATGTTAGAAACATATTTACTTTGAGGGATCCAACTCTACTAGCAACTCCTTTGCTTTCATCCGGCCGTCTAATTTGCTACAATGGGGGAAGATGGGTAAAAAAGACAGAAGAATAAAGAAAAAGTGAACTTAAAAAAATTTCCACACAATCAGTTAGCAGTACATGCAAGACATCAATTTGACTCTCCGAGACATCTCTAGAGGACAAGGACACAGACTTTAATTTCTGGAATAAACGATGCTTTACCATGTCATTTTAAACTTCCTTGTTGATAATTTTTATTTAAATGTATTACCCAGCTGGCATAAGTTTTACATGCTGAATTCACTAAAAAATTTTTTAAAGAATACATGTTACTTGTCTGATTTGGATATGGAGAATAATGAAGTCCTAAAACTGACTGAAACTACCCCCCCATATCTTTTACTAAAATTAGTATTTGAATCAAATCACATGATACCACTATGCTGTTACTGCAAGTATCAAGCCTGACAAGTATCATTGCTGATACCTGACAGAATGCAATACAGATTCTTATTGACCCAGGCCTAGAGATTTTAGCCATTGCTATCAAGATTCCCAGTTAAAAAATTATGCTGCCCAACCAGAAAATTTTAATGCCAGACCAACATTAGATTTTTATTTCAATATAAAATATATGCACAATTTCTCTCCCAACAACTCCTGCCTGATTCTTTTTCCTTTATTATATAAGGTCTTTTCCTAGATGATGCAGAGGATGGAAGAAACAGTTGAAATAGCTGCTCTAAAGGCTTTGTATTGCTAGCAGCATGTATAACAAACCATTGATTTACAACAAGAGCTCCTTTCACAATTGCTGAATCCAGTAAATAAACTTTTTTTACTGCTGTGAAATTAAACCTATGTCAGGTCATTTGAAGTAGAGAGGAAGAAGACAAGAAAAATGACTTGAGGAATATCCTTCTTCTTGGTAGTCTGAGTTGAGACTGAATTGATAGCTTTTACTATCTGATGGTTGTTCCATATTTTATGTAAAATAAATTCAGTCCCATCCAACTGTGGTGGATCTTTTTAAAATCATATTAACCATCATTCCTTTTGGAAATCTCAGAAAGGAAGCCAAAGACTGAATAAGCCGTGGAAATTCAACTATGCTTTAGGCTGGCCTGGGGCACAATAGCAAAAGCAAAACTTATATTGCCACCACTTGATTCTATCTGACCAACAGACAAATAGGGAATTACATATTCAAAACACAGTCAACTGAATTTTTTTATTTTATTTTTTTAAAACTTGCACTAGATTCTCAAGAAAATAACACAACTAAGCAATATATTAAGGTTCTAAATGTTCAGTTCTGATAGGATGCACACTAATAAAATCCACTGGAACTTTTAAGGAAATTTTTGCTTTCCTTCCCTAGTCTTATCACATTAGAAAAGCATCTGTTTTGAACTCTCTCAAGTGAAACACTGACATTATCATTACGGTAGGACTCCAAGCAAATCTGCAAGCAATTCTAGTATTCTGACCAAGAACAAACTGTCATTCTTAAACAAAATATGTCTCCTTTAGAACAGAGACTCAGTGGAAGTATATGCAGTTGTAACCTAGTTGCTCCATCTTTCCTAATTCAAAAGAAAAAAAGCCTCAAGAGAAAAAAGGGATCCTTAGTTGAAAAGAAAACAACAGGAGTTAGAGCAAAGGTACTTGGATCAGCCTCCTGGTTGAAATAATGCCTAACCCAGAAAATAAGACAAAATGAAGTAGAATCCAAATTCATGGTATTAATTCAAAACTTTTTTCAAAAATAATATATTCAATTTTTCTCTAAAAAATGAGAAATGTACTGAAAGAAAAAACAAATGCTGATAATGTCACACAACAATGTGGAACCAGGATATTGAGAAAAATGATACATATCACAGAAACTTGGGAAAAAGTTGCAAGAGATCACAATATGCATTCCCTTCAGGGTAAATTTTTTTTTCTGATACCTACCAGTGTGGGTAGTGTGGCAGTTCAAGCTGTGCTGCTGGTTTAGGATTCAGTCAGAGATGAGGTTGGGGATGTTACAGGTGCATAAAATTGACATTATATACTCTCCCTCTTCAAAAAATATGGAAGAATATGTACACAATCTGTACATTATAAAGAATTAAATTATAAATGCTTGAAAATATAAAATATAAGGAGACAGTCTAAAGTCAGCTCTTGTTTTACATTCATGGCACAGTTAATTTCCAAGATAACATGTTTTCTATGGGAACCTTGTGCTATTCATCATGCAGTTTGGATGCTTCTCAAGGTATGAATCAAAGTAATATGAACATTGCACAAACTATACTACATCTCTTCTGGGAATTAAACAGGGTATTGACAAAAAGGCAAGGGGCAGCAGGAACTGAAAAACTGTTTTTTCATGACAAATGCCACGGAAAGGAATTCAGGTTTAACCCTATTTCTGGTAAACTCTTCCTGTAAAACATTCTGGAAGTTGGTTGATAAACCAGTATTTTGGAAAATTGCCATGGATTACACACTCCTCATTTTTCAAACACTCAGCTTGACCAAGAACCCTGTCACAGGGAAGGTGTGAATACCTGCAGGTAGGAAAGATCAGAGTGGAAAGACTGTGTGCATATGTGTTCTAAGTCAAAAGCATTTGTACTCATCAGTGACTTGTGTGATCTAGGACATGTCTCTTGATTTTACTATCACCAATTTGTAAAGTGAAAACAATACTTCCTCCTAAGCAAAATGTAGGACAAAGAAGAACCTAAACAGTGAAATTGTATACACAAGCTAAATGAAGGGATTATGAGATGAGGCAGGAGCAACACTAAGTAGTTATTGTCGAATGTTACCTGAAAGAAGGAAGGGTTTTGGAACAATCTGAATGAGCTAAATGAAGATATTCAATGTAAGGAAGGAAGTGAGGGGCTCTGAAAGGAACATCCCAGGAGACTGGCAGGGTATAATGCAGCAGCAGCAAAAGTGCATTACAATTACATTCCTTTCTTACTCACAAGGGAATAACAGTAGGAGTTAATAGCTAAGGATTAGCCACAGATGTCTCTATCCTGAATCCTGAAGAATAAGCTGGAGTTTAAACTTCAGTAGAATGAGATAGGAAGCCAGTGGAAGAGAACATAGGAAGCAGGGAAACCAACAGAGAGCAAAGAAGAGTGCTCATATATGCTTAATGGGCTTGTGAGAAGATAAACAAAAGACTTGGTTACCACAGAACAGGCACTTCATATTTTCCAAGCAGACATCTCATATATGGTTTCATTATTACTCCTCTACCTTCTAACATAGCCTATGAGGAATTTGCCTGTTTGCTTTCACCCTTGATTCTGCTCCAAAAGAAAATTTACAAAACCCACCTGGTTGATGTTAAAACATATATAAGCCAGCAGACCTACTCACAGGTCATAAAGGAAGAACAGCTCTGAACTAATCTTAAATTCTGGCTTTAGTTGGACTTACTTAAAAGAATAGTTCCAGAAGAGGAGAAATGACCTGAGATACTTAGCCCTATCCATCTTAGACTCCTTCCACTTCCTGATAACTTACCCTGTTCTTGGTGCACGAAAGCTTCCCTGCTTACTGCTTCTGACAAAGAAGCCTGAATTTTACAGGATCTAAAGCTTTCAGAAGGGGGTTTTTATACCCATATTCACCAAAAGGCTAAACCTCTTCAGATCTCTTCCAAAATCCTGTCAAATACATAAACATTTGACATTGATAAAGCCTTTTTGATAGGATCAAACTATTTAATTCCGAAACCAAATAAATACAACCCTAGCAATGGAAATCCTTTACAGTAATGGTTTAAAAAGATGTTAACTTCCTTATTCATTGGTCGGGCAAGCAGTGTTGGAATCATGTTAATCAGAAGCAAGACATTATACTACACAACATATGAACCAAATTCTGATTATTTGTTGGGCGTGTAAGAAAAATGTAAAACGTACTGCCACATGTCCACTACCTCAGAGCTCAACGATGAATGGTGGATAAAGAAAACTATTAATATTACTTGTAGAAACTCGTCGTACTTCATTACATCACTGGGCCTGCAAATAATTGTTTTTGCATTTGCCACATGCATTACCCCACGCATCCATGGCAACTGTCCCGATGAAAGCTTTCTGTTTTCTCGGGCAAAAAAGAAAAAATCCCTCCCAGTTTCTAGCAATGACTCCTTGAAGGTATTTATATAACCTAAAGTTTCCTTAAGCTTCTAACCTAGATGCTTTAGGGTATGTAAAGTTTTCAAATGATATGAATATCTGCTACTGAATCCTAAATTATGAGACTTGTTTGCCCCACTTTTTGTCAATGTGACTACACATATTGTTCATAAGTGTTTATAAAGTCGTCCCTTTTTAAAGAAGGTTTCTGGCTGTGAAACAGTGACCAGCAACCAGTAACCATCTGATCTCAAAACCGAGGGCATCTTGGTAAGAAAGGAATGATCAGTTTTGGAAATCTATAGCAAAACTGTGCATATGATATTCCTGTTTTCATTGCTTGCCTGCTTCCTTCAGGAGGACTCCACAGTATATTCCAAATATGGCTTTTTCTTTTTTCCCAAATGCTATTCAAGAGATGAAGGTAAAATGTGGAAAAAGAGCAACGGGATGAACCTTCCTCCAATCCAATGTATCTTAAAGAAAAGTTCTATGATTCAGTGAAGGGGCAGGTGGATATATAAAAACAACATTAAAAAGATCTTAAAGACAAGTGCACTGAGAAGACTAACACATAAAAGACTTATAGAAGAGAAACTAAATATGAATCATAATTTTTCACACCCCCCCCCCCAAAGTGGTTTTGGAGGATACAGTACATTAAGTATGGAGATGGTTAGGAGCCATCAGCAATGTGCTGTCAAAAGCATGGAGATTCCTCAAATTGATATAGCACATTCTACTAGAGAAGGAGATGGTCCAGTGGGTGAAGAGAAACCATAAAAGCTGTACTATACATTTTATTAAACCATTCTATCCCAGGAAAAAGTTCTTGAAATCTTTCACACCAATTCTCACACAATTTGTATTAACAGAGACACATATCTCTGTTAGCATAGCCCAACTGGCAGTGGTTTTACCTCAGTTGGCTAGGAACAAAAAAACTGATGTGTTGGCAGGATCAAATAAGGGAAGTGAATACAAAGGAGGAGGTCAAATCTTATTAAGATGGAAGATGTTTGTTCTGATCCTTAGCGATGTTTGTCAAAATTCATGGTACAGAACAAGCTGAAGAGATGTAAAGGACAGTAACAACCAGAAACAAGGAATAAACTGTCAATATTCTGAAGCTGGCAAGAAGTCATTTTAATTAGTGGAGTAATTACATAGTGCTTGTTAACACATTTGAGGTGGGATACTGCGACTTCCCACATTCAAATGATATATAAAAAAATACTCATACAGGCGGTATTTTGCACAAGCCTTACTTGCAGAAAATATTGATACAGAAATCTGAACTCCCACTACAATTTTCCTCTCTAATAATAGTACCCTACATCCAGTAAGCAGTTTCTATTGCTAACGAAGAGCTTAATATAGTTTTAATATTGAAGTGTCGCAGAATGGTTGAGGTTGGAAGGGACCTCTGGAGATCATCTAGTCCAACCCCCGTAAGTAAACTAATATCTTTTAAGTGAAAAAATGCATTATGCATAACTTTTACATTCATCCATGAAAAAGAGACTTTTACCTGAAGAAACTCTTACTTTTGCAGTTTTAGACCAGACAAACATTAATTAGATGGGGCTTCCTAAATAAACAGGGAGTATTATCAAAGAACCAGAATATACGCTGCTGTAACACATGCTCCTGTATACTGTCTTACCCAACAAACACATTCACTTCTATGCATTATACTGCAGTATGGCATAAATGTTTTTTAGGGTTGCTACACTTCTTGGAAAAGGTCAAGCTACAAAAGCAGAATGTACATGAACATGGATGAATACTAATAAAACACCATGTCATACCATCGCACATTTTGTTCACACCACCCACATATATTTTTAAAAAATTTTCACTTTTTTTAAAAAAGCTGGCACTACTACTTACACTGCTCCATGTGCAGATGAGGGAGTTAACACAGTGCAGGTAGACCAATCATTGGTACAAATTAAATGCCAATATTTTGCAGCTTTGCAGTTTAGTACAAGAATATCATCACTAGATTAATGCTCTGTTAACAGATGTAACAACAAAGATAATTTAACTATGTCCTTATACAGGAGTTTTTGTAACACATTGGTTGTTTACACCAACATGTATTTTTTTGCAAATATCTGCTGACTTTAGTGAAATTTAATGGTCAGAATTCAAAGCTAAAATTTGGCAGGTACAATGCACAACCAGGGCAAAATCGATTATAATAAATATCCACATTACATATTATGCCACTATTCTTAGAGACTTAACATCCTAAATCTCATTTACACTAGACCTCAGGGCAAATGAGAGTCAGGTCCTTATTTTCACTATCCAGTTAACAAAATACACAGACTTTATGCTGGCCAAGTCCTGAAGAGGTTATAAATGATGAGTAACAAAACAGAACAGCTACTTTTGGCAGAGGCACGCACAGTCCAACTGGAATTTTATGAAAATTACATACAGACTCCTACAGCTTTCAAGGAATGCTGGAAATCAGCAGGCTTAATTAGCCTGCGCAGAGCTGTGCACTACTGAGACTAGACTGCTTTTCCAAGCAAACTGATTTAGAACAAGTTCAAGTATTTTAGGCTTCATTATATAGTGGACATCTATGCATAAACATATAGAGACTAAGGTTTACCACAGGGTCTCCAAACTCTCTTACAGCCGCATATCCTCCTTGTCCCAGAGCTCCCAGTTGCACAACCCTCCTGTCATACAGCTCAAGTTCCCCAAACCCTTTTAGCCACATAAGGCTGTCTTGTCCCAGTTCACCCTATACCACTCAACCCTTACATCAGATTTCTCAAACCAATACTTTCACTTCTCTCACTTCAGCCCCACTTTGAACATGCTTTTCATTGGGTGCTGGTATATATTGCTGCCCTCATACCTGAAGCATCATTTATTCTCTGGCTTTCCCCCACAAACAACAGCAAAATTTGCAGCTTTCAAAAACCTAAACACATGTTGCATTTATCAGAAATCCATCTGGGCAAGCAGGGAAGTTCATGTTTAAGAAAAAAGAAAAAAAAACCATGGTAAATCCTAGGTGGTGAAGTTTTGAATTCTTTGTACATACCTTTCCCAAACTGGCAATTCAGTTCTGAATGTGCAGCTCTTTTGCCTTGTTGCCCTAGGTTGAAGTTCTAAAAGCTAGAAGCACGTACAGGGCTATTCATACTTAAATGGAGGACAATGTCCTTTAAAGATTTTAGACAGTAAGCTAGCTCCTATCAAGGATACCTGGGTAGTGACGTTGAAAGCTGCCTTATCAATGAAGTCACTTAGAAGTGACCCAATGATGGGAAAGGTAGGTTATAAAGTGAATCAGCTAAGATATTTGCTCTCTTTGACCACGTTTAGCAGCAAAATTAAGGGAGAGCAGTTTGTATTAGGGCTCAGTGTCAAAAGAGAAGATCCCATCTTTCTGAAAACAGATGGGCCAGTGAGGCTTTTAAGGGAAGAGTAAACCTTATTAAGGAGTAATGCATTTACGGTATGTTTTCAAATGATCTGTAATATCCTGTACTTTATCCTTTTGACTAAGCAGTACTATGTCTGAAAAAATCTGTGTAAAGCCTTTGTCACATATATTTCCTCACATCTATGCCTCCTGAAGAGCTGAACTGTAAAAGGGAAGTAGAAGGGTTCGTGAGGATACTGGGAAACACTGTACTTATTAAAGCTACAGGAAATACACAATTCAAGCAATCAGATGATAAGCTCAGCAGCTGGAGATAAGGCGAAAAGATTCTGGATTCTATTCAGTTTACAGAAGCTTAAATACATGAGCCTAAGTGGCTAGACACTAACAATAACCTGGGAAGTGACAAAAAGGTCAATCTTTGTCCACACTGATGGTACCTTTGAACCAGCTCATTGTCCAAGCAGGCTCGCTGTGAGCTTCACGAAGCCAACAAGGTGTTGCAAAGAATGCCAATGCATAGAACTTCTTGCTCAAAGGTTTTCCTCTTATTTTGAAAACAGTATGTTTTAAAAGAAAATAAAATCAGTCTTAACAAATAAACTGTAATGTCCGAATGGTGCAAACCTGAAAGAGAGACTGCGAACAGCTGGTCTGAAATCTTGCCAAACATGTTACTGTTTGTTATGGGATGCTTTGCATAAATCTAATGCAAGGCATTCAAGCCCAGTTTCCAACACAGTCTTTCGACAGAAATAAGCTCCAAATGTGTTTTGAATTTCACACCCTAACAACCCCCAATTTGTCACAGATTTTCCCATAAATCCATTCCAACAGTTGCCACTGTTGCTGCTTTAAATAAAAAGCTCTTTAACTGAAATATACGCAGGTTTCAGTTAACCTTAATATGAGTAAATGCCAAGAGAAACTCTTCTCAGAGAATACGCAACACTACATGAGTGCTCAGAAACAGATTAATAACCTCTTTCTTTCCTTTCAAACAAACAAATACACTGTTGAAGCCTGACTGAAGAAATCAGATTCTACCCCTATTCAAACTTTTTCATGAATGCCCCTTTTGAAGGGATTATATCTTTTTTAAAATTTAACTGAAATGGTGAACAAAATATAAATAGAGTATGTTTGGTCTGACATCCCTGACCCTAAACAGTGAACATTATAACAAAGTAGAAGCAATTTAAGGCATTTATGGATAAATTTTGAATGTAATAAATATGGGGATTCATTAGAATCACTGTCATTATTATTAGTCATCTAAACACATTCTTGTACCTCATCCTGAGGTATCTGTGAATGGAATAATACCTTCATAGTCATTCAATTTCACTCTCAAATTTTAACATGCCATCAGGATTTTTTTCAACATTTGTGTGGCTACTGTCTATTTTACAGAGGCAGAAATACAGAAAAAATTAAATACTACTTTCTTATACTCTGTTTTCAAGGAACAAACAAAACTAGTTAAACTTTGAACATCAGATTGCTGATGTTCAAAACAAGACAATTCCCTGGAGCTCTCTAGTTCCTTCTCCATTTTCTTGCTGCATACACAAAATTAGAAGAGGGACAATAGCATAAGATCAGTATTCTATTACACAAAAAGTGGTACAACTAAATAAGAACTTTCTCAAGCACAGGCAATGCACTCAGCACATAATACCAAATTCTCCATACAAATCCAGAATATAAAGTTGGAGAAGCATAATCCTAAACTTTACATGAACTACAGAATAAAGGGCATCTAGCATACACCATGAGAAAACAGGATAATTAGAGGAGTAGGTATAAAACGAAGTTGTATTTAACAGGAGGAACAACTGTAGTAATAAATTTAGAATGGCTGTTTATGAAAAGGCTGGAGAAAAGATTGTGACACTGTTGTTTTGATTCTAAAACCCATCATCTTTATTTTCCCATTTCCTGTTACTGGGTGTCAATGCTTAGTGATCATTACAATTTAGAACGGACTTGGAATGATAGGGCTTATAACAATGATTTCCAACCTTTCTGGATAAATTTCTGGAATAATCTGCTATAGCACTTACTCTCATTGCCTACTGGTTGTTGTTCACTTGAGGTACTCTAAACTGTTATTTATTGGACTTAGAACATGTAAAGTGGAACTGCACGAAAGGAACAAGTAAAGCAGCACTGACATAGCACACATGTTCCTCTGGTATGAGTCTACAGTTCTTAGGCTCAGCTGTGATAAAAGATTATGCATATACACACATGCACAGATAAAAAACCCCACAAACTTCCTAAGGGGTGGAGAGGCACAGAGAGCAGATTACACACACCCACAGGTATGAGTGAAGACACTAAGCTACAGAATAAGTAGCACAAATATTCTCTTCTAACTGGGAATATAGGAACTTGGCAGAAGAGTGCTAAAGAAAAAGCGTGTTGTACCTTAGTATAGCTTTTTCTCAAAACCTGGGGAAAGACTTGTTAAAAATAGCAACAATACCAGGCTGATGGAGACAGAGTGAGAATCTGCGAAGTGACTGGAAACTCTCATAATCTGATAGCACTCTCTCAGGCTAAGTCCTAAAAGACAATGCCTTTTCTTTTCTGCCTTGGACAAACAAATAGATGAAAGACTATTCTCATTAGACAGATCACTGTGCTGACCTAAAAATGCAAGTGTAACATGATTCTGAGAACTAGGCTTTTGCAAAGAGAAAGTCTGTCTGCTTGGGCAAAAAAGATACCAGAAACAATACCTTGATATAAAAAAGTTACTACAAAATTTCTCAGAACTGATTTAAAGTCTATGTCTCTATGTCTTATAGAAGGCATCTCATAAACTCCATGCAAAACCAGGAGATGCTGACACACACATTTTGGAGTAAATGGTTTATGAGAGCCTTGCATTCAGGCTCAGTCTTTCTTTTAGACAAATAACCAATTTCTTGGATACTTGGATAGTTGTTTTTGTTATCACATCAGACCAAGAATGACTTCACTGTTCTACAACATAACAAAATTGTCCAATTGCTTGGCTACATGAAGATAGATTTGATCTCAGTGGAAAAGTATTTTTAATAGGGATGCAACAAATCCAAAGTGAATAGGTCTCCAATTCAAATATGACTAGTCTTGTAAAATACACTTTTCCATCTCAACAGACAACAGTATTATCTACCAAGGAAGACAAATGACCACCTTTAGCCTCTTGCTAAAGCACCATTCTGACTGAACATAAATTGACAGACAGCTCAAATAGATTCTTGAAATCCTTTGACTCTGTTTTTTCTAATGGAGAGGAATAAAAAGCCATGCCAAGGAGGTTACTAGGACTATGGCAGAAAGGCTGCTAGAAACAAAAATAAAGAAAACTATTTTATCTAGGCTAGAAACTGTTAAGTACCAAATACACCTTGTGAAGCAATTTAAAACAAGGAGTAAAAGATTCTTTAGACTTATAAATAAAAAAGATAAAGTAGAAATCTGAGGTTGGGCAGAGACTAAAGGTGATTGAGGTAATAAAAATAATTCCTTGTCTGAAATTTGAATTAAGATTATAATAGATGATATGGGAACAAAAGCAAGATAATGAACAGGAATTAGTATAAAGCTGTATTGCTTTTGATAAGGCAGCTGCTTTTACAAACAGAGAAAATGTGGGATAGGAACATATAGAAGTTAAAACAGTTGCTGGGTGGGCAAGGGAATGGCTAGGTGGAAGCTGACAAAACGTTTTGCTTAAAGGGGAACAATCAGACTATAGAGAGTTATGAATATAGTTTCCAAACGTAGAGACTGATCTTGTCCAGTATTTTCAATAATGTTTTTGACAAAAAAGTTAGGAGTGCTCTCAGATGAATTTGGGAGACACCATCGTTACGGAATATTGAAGTAATCTCATCAGCAGGTATTTGATAACCTTAAAGACTGCTGTAAAAAAAATGAGGTGAAACTTAACACAAAGGTCTGAACTAACATGCATCTTTGCTATGAGGGCAAGGACTTATCAGTTGGAAAAAAGACAGAGATAAGCCCATTGTACAATACACTGATAAAATCTCATTTAGTTTTGATCACTCTGAGGAAGGTGAAATCTAGAACAAATGAGAAAAACTTGAGGCAGTCTTTTTTACAAGGGGAAAACGAAGGATCTTGACTTAGTCAATCTACAAAAATGAAACTGAATGATTCTATGTCTCCCCTCTACATGTCCATCTGAAGAATTGATCCACGAATAAGAAAAGAGCTATTGAAATTAAAAGGCCAATAGTGGCATAAACTGACCAAAGGAAGAGTGAAATTCTAAAAGAAACTTGGAGACAGCAGTGGAGACAGGAAAACTATTTTTAGTTTGCCAGTCTTAAATAGAAGATTAGATTCATTGAACCAGGAGGTTCCATTTACTTTTATACTCCTGTTTTCTAAAATCCTTTTCAAAGGTGCAACTGGACCTGAGAGACTATCATGCTAGAGAATCTACAGCTTGAAGGTATTCCCATATTTACATCAGACATGAGAAAAGCAATGTCTGTCCTTGAGATTCTTGCTTCTCTCTCACATTTTGCATCAGGTAGATGCTACCTACTTCTGTGATGAAACCAATGAATGTTTACCTCAGATGATACATTAACCACAGGAACATGCACACCTTGAAATAGCTTTCCTGGTCTAAATATCAGTTTTTGCTCTTGCAAGCACACATCTGCTGCTGCTGCTGCTAGACCACCACCACTTTTAACAGCACTCTGGGTTGTATGTACACACCAAATAGAATATAATTATTATTATTATACTGCCAATCTGTGGAAGCATGGTGTGATGTCAGGACTGTGATGTGCAAGTAGCTTGCCTCAAGAGCAAACAAATACAGACTTTCCCTTAAGAATACTCTTTGAATAATTAATAGATATGTTAAGATTAGTAGGAATGGAGAAAAAAAATGGAAGTGTATGGGTGTGAAGGCACAGCAGAAGAAGGGATACAAGAACAACATGTCTTGATCGCACATGGGTTATAAGTTCATTCAGATCACAGCATTCCATGCAGCTTCTCAGGATACCCAATCAGGGAAACAAAAGACAGCCTAAAACAAGGGACAGTCTACACCCAGACTAAAAGAACTAAGCCACTGAGAGAGGATGTTGGAATGATAAAAAACAGGGTTAGATAAGGAGAACAAAGGACAGCGAGCAAATCCTTGATTCAAGAAGTGGAGCAGGATGGAGAGGGAAAATCCTGATCACTGTCAGCTCCTAAAGCATATAAAAGTCACATCCAACACCAACTTATGGATACTAGCCTAAGAAGAAAACAAGAGAGGTGGTAGAGGACTTGCTCCACATTCTACAAGTCATTGCATGGAATCCTGACCAGACCAGGTGGATACACGTCTGGATGCCAGACTACTTGGACACATATATTTTGGTGCCTTTGAGTATGTAAATACAAGAATGTGACTGAAATCATTTTCATTTTCAGATTACATCACCTACCTCTACTATAAGATCTGGCATTGAACTTTGCTACGTTGTTGCTAAATAAAGAAAAAAATAACTAGAAGAAAGAGGTTTGTTGGCCTATCCCTGAAACCATGTTTTGAAACTTCTGATTTTTTTTCCTCAGAAAAGAGCACAAGCAATAAGTGATGTGGAGAATGTCCTATGCAAAGGAACAAAAGCAACCTTGCCCATGACTGGGCTGATGATTAAGATCAGGTTAGTGTAGGAATGACTGCTACAGGAAATTACAGGATTAGTAGGAACTGAGGCACTAAAAAAGAGAAGTAGAGGAAAACCAAACTCCTACAAACAGAGCATGTGACTTCATGAAAATTCAGCAAAAAGATGCAACGTAGTTATAATCTTGAAACTATATTTCATGAAGAAACACAAACAAATCAGTTGGTGCAGGTAATGAGAACTGATATCCCTGAAGAGAAGAGAGAAATGAATGGGGAGGGAAGTATATGTTGTTCCAAGGGGTCAGCTCCAGCATGACATCAAAATGGCCACCAGACACCAAACAGTCTTAACAAGAGTCAGTGACCTGACCAGAACTAGATATATTAAAAACGGAGCTAGCAATTCTTTCTGTAGAGGTGCATTCACAGTCATTTCTAAATGAAGAAGCTGGATGAAAGACAGATATAACTACATTGCTGTTTGGAAAAAAAACAAGAGTTTAAACTTGAGATTTATTTTGGATAGGTGCTGAAAAGGTGTGGCTAAGGAAACTAATGAGAGAAAGATGCATAACTTTTCCTTTTCTTAAAGTAATGTGAACCTGAAATTATCAGAATTTGAAAAAACACCACTTTGCATTTGAAGAAAGCAGAGTAATAAAAAGTCTTGGTCCCAAAGCTAGTAGAAAAAAAATTTCAAGGAGGTACTGAGCAGTTGCTGCAGCATAAGCAAAAGTAGGTCAGAACTCAAGCAATGCACTTGTGAGTTAGGAAGTCTGTTGTAAGAGAATATTCTCTTCTGGAGAGATATTCATGCAGAAAAGTTACTATTTGAAAAAAAACCTATTTGCATAGAAAAACTGAAAAGCTTCTTTCTGAAGTGTTTCAAAATTTCACTAGATTCAGCAAAAATCGGAAATCTGTAGCTTAATAAAATCCCAGCCCATTACTAAGAAAGAGGAATGCAGGAAATACGTTGTACATGAGAGAGACTTTGTATGTCTCCATATATAACAGGTCTGAAAAGTAGCTGATTCTATGAATTCAAGAATCGTTCTGTACTGGTACATACAACCAATTCCTAGCTGCTCTAACATCCTTCTTCAGCCCTGCTATAAGCACTTCTTTGGCATGAGACAAGGAAGGGAACCAGATTTTGGCACTGCTATTCTATTTAATACTGTACAGATTCTGGTTACTGCTGAATATGGTACTACTTGAAAAATATGTATTCAGGAAAAAAGAAATTAAATAAAACAGTCAAATAAGTTGACTATTGAAAGTTCATGTTCAGCTTAAACATGATGACATAAATCTTTATTTTGTCCCTCTAGAGGGTTGCTGACAGGTCTATTTTGGTATTAACAAAAAAGAACTCCTGTACTTTTCAACATTTTTAGAAGGAATTTTAGTAGACTCTGCTTTTATTATTTACGATGCTTTTTTTTTTGACATTCCAAGCATATCAAGCTGCTTATTTCTTAGTTTCAATGTCTCACTTTTGAAGCTGTGGCATTTAGTGTTTCTGTATAACAACAATCACTATCCTTAACCAGAATTTAAACTAAAAATGAGACTTATTAGGACTCAATCATTCACATGCTTTACCAGGACTAAAAACTTGAAATAATGAGAAACAAAAGCAATGACTATATGGAAATATTCCAGTATCTTAATTAGTAACTGATTTGGAAAACACTGCTGCACTGTGTTGCAGAAAACCTGAAGGATACTGGAGACTGACATGCGTTAGGATGCATGCAGGATCCTCATCTTAAGACAACCCTGGCTATTTTCTACTCCAATCTGCATTCTCTCGGTATCGCTTTTCACTAAATCTCATTTTTCCTGGAATGTGCACTGAAAAAGATTATGAGGAAATGAAACCCAGAAATAATCATGGAAACACTGGAATTTCTAACAGGATCAGATTGATTTATTTAGTTAAGCATGTGTGCCCATAAACAGCTACCTGTTTTACAAGAAAAAGCAAGAAACTGTTGCTGTGCTTGGAGTGTGATTTCATCTGCCTAGATCAGCCTAGCAATTTAAAATATCCTTTCCATTTTTCATGCTCCTCCCCTATATGACAGGAAGATGGCTCTGCCAAAGCACTTGCTGCTTAGTTAAGCAAGTTCCCAGGTAGCAAAGATGACAGCATATGAAAACTTCAAATTCATAAATAAAAAAGAAAAACATTACTTGCAGTGTTTAGCATATGCTCCCCATCAAAACGTCAACAGGAAAAAGAAGTTATTTGGCCAGTATTAGCATTTACTTTTTGCTAAAACAATGAAATATCACCGAATTTGCCAAGATTCCTAAAGATGGATATACATTCTTAGGATGTAACCACCCAGCAGCTATAAAACAGAGGGAAGCTAAAAGATGAACGAGTATACCATTTCATTGCTCACTACTTTAATTAAACAAAAGACCTGATCGGTTCAGGCAGCAGTTAGACACAAACATGTAATTGTTTCTGTCTGCCTATATAGAATACAAACACTGACTACATATTACAGAAGTAGAAATATTAGCACTTTTAGATTAGGAAAGAAGGCTTTGCTAAAGATAAAAAATGAAATGCAGATGTAGTGGAACTGTGTGGAATAATATTACCAAAATTTAGCCACTCTCATTTTGAATAATTCAATTTGAATAATTTCTAGAATGTCCCACAAATGCTAAATTAGTATTTGATTCTAAGTAGACTCAATGGAATAATCCAGGAAAAAGCAGTAAGCAGTATGTTAATGCCACTGTTATAATACTTTAAAAACAAGAGTATAAAATCACTTATAGTTCAGTATTTACCTTAAAAGGAATGTCTTGCCTTAGAAATATTTAAGTAAGGACTTTTTTGTTGTTCATGGCAGGAATTCTATTCTTTGGATACAACAGAACATTTCTAGAGCTCACATTTCTCACAGATTGTATAAGTATTTCAAACATTACAAATTTTAAAATACATTCACACTTGCCATATTGTTTTCATCTGGATGATCATCTTAAGAAGAAATAGTAGAAATCACAGTACCAAATGTATATATTTATTTCACCCAATGTACACAAAATATCGACATTATGGATAAAACTACAGATTGCCAAATCATGCCCTAAACAACAACAAATTATTATCTAAGAATTTCTGGTAAGCAATCTGATCTTTCTTCAACTGCAAAGAAATAATTGATATAAATGTTTTTCTCAACTCTACCTGTTTCCATCTAATGTCATTACTTCATACAGAAGTTGTATATTCAAAGTCACAACACTAGACTAAAAATATAAATTAAAGTTAGTTCTAGTTTTAAGTTTGTAACTCATTTTATAGCGTGGAAAACTTGTACCAATGTCCAGAGACAATTTAAATAATAAAATATTTTTTGCCTCAGAATTAATTCTCACTAGTCTGTTGTTAAAAGTTTAATCTATTTTTCTCACCTTTTTCATTTAAGAAATACTCCGCAATTGAAACATTTACATAAAAATTACTAGTATTTGATATTTTTACACAAGGAATATTAGGTCTTTAAGAGAATTCAAATTTAATGATAACACAGTTCGTACTGGGAGAAAGCTACAGAATGTTACAGGAGTGAAGAATGTGATCAACTAGCAGAATTAAATTTCCATTATGCTAAGAAGAAGGAGTGGATGCGGCTGTGGACTGATTAGATGACTGACTTGTTAGAATCTAAAAAACTTCTGAAATGTAGCCTTGCTTGCTCATTTTAGCTGTCAGACATAGCTTATACTTTTTTTATTATACATAGTAAAAACCTGTTTATCACATCTACAAATATGAGAGTGTGTAACTTAATACCAGTAAGGGTTTCATCTGCGTCATTATTACCAAAAAGGGAATAGCTGGGAAGGGGCAGATAACCAGCAAGCAAAGTAAAGAAAACAGATAATTTTTCTTAAGGAGAATATAAATGTCAGGAACAAAATAGCAAGATGGAAGAAAAGTCACTCTCCCAAGTACTATATCAGGTTTCTTAGGTTTCCTCATGATCAAAAATAACAGTGAAAGAAACTTTGCACATAAAAGTGGAAAAACAGAATATCAGTGAGAAGCATGATCTTGTGAAGTGTGAAGTGAATACCTCTTGTCATTGAAATGTATTCCTGGTGATAATTTAAATCCTGTTCTTGGTCTTCCATATCTGCTTCATTTGACTTTGACAAATAACATTGGCAAAAATTAAATATTGATTATGCCACTTAAATATAGGAGAAGCAAAGACTTGAACTTGAAAGATGTAATTTTCTTTCATAGTAATTTCATCTTCTTAAGAGTAGAAAATGAGAAATTTGAAGGATTGACTCACTCCTTTGCTTCAGATGTATTCTTTTAAGTTATCTGAAGTTGTAGGTCTAAAATTATATGTTGCAAGTTAAAAACAAAACAAAACAAAAAAGTCAACATTAATACAAACATAAAAAACCCCTCCATATTCATGGAAAGAATTTTACACTGATTAACGTATTGCTTTTGTAGCTGAAAAGAACGTTGTATTTAAGATCATGGAAGATGATTTAAGATCATCCAAGAACAGGGACAAAATTATAGTAGGATCTCATAATTTGAGCAGCTAATTAAAATTATGTGAAAAATTTGAGAGCCCTTCTGTATCATTCTTAACATTTGTCACATGGGCATTCAGCACATTCATTTAACCTTGTTGAGAAAGCAGTAAAATTTAAAGAGGGCCRGAGCTATATCATAGAAGGTAAAAACATCTGTTACAATCATGATCAACTTTATGGTTGAATGACTGAAGAAAGGTGGATTGTTAGCGCAGTTTCCCCCTGAGTAAAACTTAAGATTGCCTCTATATCTAAAGATGGTTTAAATGCTCTTTGAGCCATAGCAGATTTTGCTCAAAGCCCAAATGCAATTTACAGTACAAGAAAGGGGCTCTACAGAGATTTATTAAAAGCTTAAAGAACAACTGAGGCTGCTTAGTTTTGAGGAAGTACCTAAAGATAGATGGAGCAGTCCCAATGAAAATTTGTCTTGAAAAGTCCTGACCTCACAAGAGGTTATAGTGAAAAGTGTAACTACTTCCTTTATGAAAGAATTAATCTTTTGAAGACTGATTGAGATATATAGGTTCTAACTCACTATATATCATTTACTACTTTGTTAGATTTTTAGAAAATATGGAAAAAAAGTGTAAACAGTTATGAAAATTCAAAATTATGTTTTGTATTTTGTGCCTATGTGTTCTGTGTGTATGTATAAGCAACATTAATTTTTACAAAATAAAGTTACGAAAAGGTAAAGAATTTTCCTAGCAGACCAGTCAAGGGTGGGGGTGGTAGTGGGAATAGTGGTAGTGGTGGTGGTGGTAGTAGTAGTAGTAGTAGTGGTGGTGGTGGTGGTAGTAGTAGGAGGAGGAGGAGGAGTAAYACCCTCTCCCACACTTTCTCTCCAATACACTCCTACATTAGCAGCTTGCTACTTACATACATTCAATATAGATCCCATCATTGCAGAAACTTGTTTTTTCTGAGAGGGACACACAATTTTCTGCTATGCACATTTAGGACAAAAAACACAATAACAAAATGGTGCAACAAAATAAACTGGAATATGTAGTTCACAAAGACATCTACAGCCTCTAGCTCTTTGGCTGGACCACAACTCCAAACAATATGCATAATCAAAGAAAGCTTTAAATTGTTTTTTGCTGAAACTTTCTCTCTTATGTTTCAGGACATAGATACATGTTTAGGAGCTCTGAAATGAGTTTGTAAACCATAACATGAGAATATTAAAAAGATACACATTTGCAAATTAAAGAAAATAATCTGGAATATCAACTGGATGCTATATTACATTTACCTTCATCCTCACTATAGTGTGAATCAAGAGGTCCAGTGTAAATTACATTCATATTGCATTATTAGAAAGCCAGGATCCAGAAGGAAAAACATAATGAGATAAGTGAATTCATTTAGACATACTGATAATCTTCAGGAATATGAATGAACCATATCTCTTGTAAAATTCAGATAACATTTGAGAACTTGAGTGTACAGAAAAGGACTGAACGTAAGGATAACAAGAGCAGAGAGAGTTTTGTTTTCTTTTAAAGTAACAAGCAAAACAACACAAGACCTAAATGGCAAAGGAACTCAGACTTCTGTGCAAAATCCAACCTCTAGATAATAGGAACAGGCAAGATTACCCTTCAAGTTTATTTTCTAGCTGCTAACAGTTGGGCTTTCTTAAATCTTTCTCTAGAGCAGCTTGTACCACCTGCTTTTGGAAGACACCACAGAAAAGCTAGACTTGCTCTGATCCTGCATGGCAGTTCCTGTGTTATAACAGTGGTGTTGTTTCACGTGTTTTGAACAAAATTTGATCCTGCAGTAATAAAAATATGGCCTAAAATGAAATGACAAAACTGTAGTCCAGTTATGAGAAGAGCTCATCGCAGCTAATTTCCAACAGAAAAGCTTCAGATTTTTTAATCTGTTTCAAAATTCTTCTGGTTTCCTTTCTAATCTCTGAATCTTTGAAGATAGAGGAGTCCATTCTGCTTCACAACAGACAAGCTTTACTCCTTCCCATTGTGATATCTTGCTTAAAATATGTAGGCTTCATTTAGAGCTATTTCTTAGCAAAGATAGCTCTTTTTTATGCCTGTTATTGGTCTCTGGTTTTCTTTGATCTCTTCTGTTTTGTCAAGAGGCAGAAAAGTGAGTGTAGTTTCTCTGTTTTGAATTCCTCTCCTGCTCTGATTATTCTAATGTAATATGCTCTGAGATTTTAATTTTAAGCCACAGATAAGTGGCAATTTTTAAGCCAACGAATGAAGGAAACACTTGCAGACAGAATTCACTGAACCTCTTAAGAAAAGTAGACTACATATATATAATGAAGCTTACATATGCTATCCAATGAAATAATTTTGGTTCTATTATAGTGAAGGTGAGTATTGCATAAAACTATCCCATAAGCTAAATCAAACCATTTCTATGGGTGGTTGCCAGTAAATCTTGTTTGCTGACAGAAAAGAATGAGGTAGCAAGTAAGAAGAACCAGCAGATGCTGGCAACCATTTTAGCAAGCAGAATAATCCTCAAGGATCATGAATTAGATGAGGAAGAATGTTATTGTTTGCCATCTGCTACAAGTCTATTAATATGTCAGTATCTGGTGTCACAGAAAGATCTTTGTGATATGAACCCATAAAGTGAATTCAGACCGAGAGTTATTCTGTTGAAAGCAATCCTGCTGAAAGTAAATATAACAGGCCTTGACACTGGTTAATTCACTTAGTTTTTGATGTATGCTATTTAAAGTTTGATAAAACACATTAGTAGAGTTTACCTAAATGATTAAATGATACAGCATAATCAGTAAGAACTGAAAAATAATCCCACAAGGTTGGCATTAAAACTTTCTTTCTAGTCAATTTAGAGTTGTTTCCAAATGTCAGGCAGCAAATATCTAAGTTTGTGCAAAACAAGTTGGCTTGAAACTATCTTAAAACCATCGGTACTAGAGTGGGGCAGAACTGCCCCAGCCCAGGCTAGAAATTTGCACATACATTTTGCTGACAAAATACTACTTGCTGAATGCTGTTACTCAGTGGCAGGATTATCTATATTCCTTGGGACATTAAAGACATTCAGGGGGTTAACAATTTCATATTTATGATTGATATTGCAAGAGAGAACATGGAACTTCAGTAATCATAACATGTTTGTGGACCCACATACTAAATTGTGCAACAGTACATATGGAATGAACTATACTATCTTGCATTTATCTGTTACTTAGAAAGATACATCCCTTGCATGCGAACCAACTTTCATCAGCAGAGGGAAACATTAATCTCATAGATTATATGTCTGAGCATGGAGCTTGCAAGGCATAAATGTACTTACTTTTGGTGTTGGGCAAGATGCAGTGGAGAGACGAGAGGTGGCCTGGGCACGAGGAGATTCTGAAGGGGTAGTGCTGAGGGAGGCTGTATCACGTGGGAGCACCTGAACACCACGAGAGATAATGGAATCTGGAATCTTAAAAAGAAGAGAGATAGAATTAATAGTCAAAAATATACTGTATTTAAAACTTATTCAAAATATTACATCTAAAGCTGTTTAGAATATCCCACTCTTCAGTCTGCACTCTTCCTCATACTCTGTGCTGGCAGTAGTAATGCCATATTCTCTTAATTTCAATAACAAAGCCCTAGCACGTACACAAAATCATATTCTAACGAAAGATGCATAGCACATACTACTTGTCCTGGAAAACCTATGGATCAGTTATACTACAATATATAACAGGAGAAGTTCAGAAGATGGGAAAGCCTGAAAGTCTAGGAAATAAACAATAAGAAATGAATGTTTTCCTCTTAAGTCTCTGCTTCAAAATGAACTATGACCAACAGTGACTGTTCTGCTGTGGCCTGAAGGGAGGCAGACTTCCCATTCTCATCTAGTACACAGTGTTCCAAACAGAAAACCAGTTATTGGTACTGACTGAACCCCTCTGACAGTCTCAGAAGAAACATCATGCAGTAAGTAAATACTCTTCATTCCTTATATCAAAGGATTTATTTCTGCTACAAAAATTCTTTTAGGAAAAGTTGGTGTTAGCAAAAGCTGCAGGCCTCTCTGAAGGGAGTCTAGGCAAAAAAAACTAGAAAACATCATCCAAAGCCATCACTTGTGTTTAAAATATATTTAAAAAAAATCAATCTTTTGTTTTCCATAAAATATTTGAAGGTCAGCTATTTCTAAGACAGAAATTTAAGTGACATATCCTTACCTGGTATTATTAAGGCACCAAAATAAATTGTGCTACAGCAACTTACAATAATTTATTACTTTCAGTAATAAAAGTAAATGTATCATTATTTTTTCTCTTCTGTCTCTTCTGTTCAGTTTTATCTCCAGTCCCAAAGTAAAGAGGTAGAAGAACGCATTTAAGATTTTCTTAGTTTTAATATACTGAGTCTTAGAAAGTTGGCTGCTTCATATTAGTGCAGTATTTGGGCCCAGTCATGCAGATACCAATCTGCCTTTATAACCAATTGACAGTTTAAAGTATTAATATTTTTTGTAAAATGATAAATACCTCAAATGGGAGAACTCATCTCTAACATTAGTTGTACAATACAAAATGCAGCAGGTAGTCTGCTATAACTTATGCTCGACACAGGTTTATTCTGATTTTATTTTAATGATTTTAATCTCTTCCTTTTTCAGAGGGAGCACTGCTGCTCTATCAGATTGCTCTTCCTGCAATTTACTGTTCTATCACAACAGATAAGAAAGAAAAAGTAGAAAAAACAAGTCCAAATTGAGACCTTCAAAGGAATATATATAAATATATATATATAAAGATCTCTCTCCTCAGTAAGAATTTCTTAGCTCAGTTTGATGTTCAAGTTCCAAAAGAACCACCTAAGATATATTTGGGGGACATGGCAGTAATGGGCAATAAGAAGAAGCAAGAAATGAAGTTCCAGTGAGAAACCGAACTACTATCTTTGGTTGTTTCCAGCAAGGATGCCCTGCATTTTTTTTAAATCAAGATGTTGTATATGTGGCCTGCATTTAGGCATTTTTGAGCATTCTTGCCTAGTAAGGCCTTAGGGCAAAAAGGCAGCACTGGAAAATACTTCTTTACAAGAATTCTTACCACAGAGATCATCCCAAATTACAGAAGTGTGGAGACAAAGCAGGAATGGTACTGAAAGAGGAGGAAAATGAAAAGGATATGTATTCCCAGGAATGGAATGGGATGTTCTTAACGCTCTGCTGATTTTGCACATTAAATGGTATGTCAGTGCTGTTCCAGCTGCAGAGGAAGTTCCAGCGTCTTTGACATCTACTACAGGAAATCATCAGACCTTGGCAACACTTAATGGGAGACAAATTGTCTTCCTTTAGTCACAGGACTGGTATTACACTAATGCAAAATTAATTAATTTTACTTGTCTAGCAACATAATACTCATGCTCCCATCCTTTTTCTGTAGGGAATGTTTATGTTGTATATTATGTCTGCATAACAAAAAAGGTCTTAAGTCTTGATTTGTCTTGTAAATGCCACAATACTGAATCCTGCCTTTTAAAATCTGTTGCATGCTCAGGACCAGTGTCAGGACATTAAGGCAGCTGTTGCCTGTCTCTGTATGGTTAAAATGACTGACCTTAAGGCTCAAATCATTAAAGACTGCTTTTGATGTGATTTTTTTTTTCTCAGCTTCCTTGGTTCCCAGCTGTAAATAATGACTATGTCTAAGTAGTGTGGAGCAATAGGAGTGGATTTATAGATGGTAACAGCTGGTACCAAGGATGTAGGGTCCACACTGTATGTGGCACAAGGGTTTTATATCAAAGTAGTAAGGTTGGATAAAACATCTGTTAACTAGCTCATAATTAGTAACTAATCAAATTAACACTGCCCTCAGTAGAACAGTAGGTAGCAAACAATAGCTATTCTGTAACAGTACACTTGTGTTTATCAGACACCTGCAGATGCTCAGCAAGATCTCTGAATGATTTTATGTATGTAATACTTCACTAGCACATACACATCCCAACATATACTTTAAATGCCAAATTGTCAGGGTCACCTAAACTCTGGTATAACAATCCCTTTCCCTGTTCACTGACTGCTGTGAAGCTTCTCTTGACTTGACATATTCTCTTTCCTTGACCACAGATGAGAGTTTTACACACACACTATTCTGCTTTTATCAGTCTCCTCAGTTCTGTAAGGATGAATGATTCCTGCATCTCGCCTACTTCATCTCTCTGTTAACTTTTTTGACTGTGTGCGTAGAGCAAAGTTACTTCTACTTGCTTCCTTGTGTTCTCATAGTGATTCCTTTAGTGCCCAACTCTTCCGCTGTTCATAGCTCTCCTGTTCAGAAGAATGAACTGAAAACAGTTTTGCTCAGCACTGCTGAATTCAGCAACTGTCCTAATATTTCGTGAATTAAGGGGCCACTGTTAGCATGCAGAATTTCTTCTGATTGTCAACAAAACTTATGAGCTTTAACAAACAGCTACATTCACTATTTTTTCATTAAAAGTCAGATGGTTATAATGGCCTCAGGAAGCAGCAGTAGCCCACTAACCACAGTTTAAAACCTCACAGTGTAGAGGACTTTTCACTTTGTTAATCTCCCTCTCCTGCTCCCTAGGAAAGTGTTGAGCAATGGAAAGCCGCCACCAGCACCGCAGGCCTTTGGCAGCACGCTCTGAAAGTCCTCATTGACTCTGCTAGGGTTCAGAAGGCCATAGTCCCTACTCAAAGGACAAGATACATAATTAAAATAATAAAGAAGATCGTGCAGAAATTGATGTCTGACATCTGAAGGCACGTTTGCCAGGGAAAGACTTCCTATTAGAAAACAAAAGGAATAACCTTGAGTTATTCCTTGAGACTAGGTTATACCTGGTGGATCATATTTTATCTTAACCCCTCCCTCCATGCACATTAAGACTTTCTCATGTTTATAACCTAGAGTTGTGTGGAAACAGATTTTGTTCCCAGTGTACTAGCAACTGTTATAAAAGTTAAAAACAGTAAATACATCAGCTAAATGGGTATTAGCAATCTTTGCACTCAAAAGTTAAACACAGGTTTCTTTAGCAGTGAGAAAGCCATAACATATTGAATGTGGGATTACATGAAATACACAATAATACTCCAATCTGTTAAGAGATATTAGCTATTACAAATATGTAATTCTTGCAAAGAGTTACCCTTATTCATATAAATATGAACTGAGTAAATCTAAACGGATAATGTGTATGAGTAAGGATTTGTAATGTTTGGCCCTCAAACTGCTAATACTTTTTTCATGATCCTTTGTTTTTGATTCTTACATTTCTGACCTTATGAAAATGAAATATCTTCACTTGAAATTTCCACGTGTGAATCTATGGGTAATCTTGAGGAAAATCTGAGAGCAATCAGGTAAAGCACATACAAGATACGAGTCTGAAAAAATAAAGGTCTTTTACTCTTCTATTTTTCTACTTTTGTTTACGGGGGAAGTTCTGGATAATAGAGCCTATAAACCTGCAGAGATCTCAGGAGTAGAAATCCTAAGTGAAGAACAAACAACTAATAGGATCCATTTATGAAAGATGTTTGCAGCAACAGTCATTCCACTAGGACTCAAACAGGAGTCCCCAAAGAACAGCCAACCCCAGCTTGGGAGGATGGTTACTGGTGGCACTAACAATACCCTTGGACATTCCACACTAGCTGGCCCCAGGAAGTTTGTATGTTCCCCTTCACCAGAGGACATTCTAGAAAATAAGAAAGTCAGAATAACACTTGCTATCCTTATGGAGTATCTGATCCTGCTCTGCTGGGATATTTCAGCAACACAGGAAATTCCCGAGAAATGAAGGGGGAGGGGAAAAAATAAAAAAAAGGTTCCTCACACCTATTGCACCACTGGGTCACAATATGTTTCCCTTCCTTTACAATTCACATTTCTAGCCAATTTGGTACGTTCTGAGGAAGAGTTTTGGTTCCAACTTCTTTGTGGCCTTTTAGAGAAGATCATTCTACTGGAGGGACTAGTAGAAAGCAGCTGACAAAGGGGATAATAGATCATAAGGGCAAAACTGAAGCTGGCACAAAGAGTGTTAGTATAGTAAGGACCTATATGAATTTTTCAAAGTAGCTTTTAAAGCCAGACACCTTACTTTCTTGTGAAAATTGTACAAAGCCTGATGACAACTATTTTGGAATTACAGCTCACTTTTAGCCATCTGTGGAAATGATAAACAAGGGCCTCTGTTTTAACCAAGTCCTTCAGAATTTTTGTCTAAATGTCCTTTTAAAGTGGCAGGCTTAAACTCAGGTTTTATACCAGATCCATTATAAAAAGCAGCAGAAAGATTTCATGTTTTATTTTAGAAAATAGTTTGTTTTTCTAAGAAAATAAGAATGCTGAGCTCTAAGGAGAGACATAGAAATTAGGAGCTTGAATGAATGATAACAGTATGACCAGAGGTATAAAAAAAATCCTTAAAAATGTAAATGAAAGGGGGGATTTCACTGCTTTAGAATAAGTGCTTTCTGCTCTATTGCTGTGTTTTTAAACTGACAGTATTTTTGTGCCAGTCATTTTCTGTCAGCATTTAAAAAAAAATCTTCTCCTCAGAGGATCTTTACCTAAGTAACCTGCACTGCAATTTCCACTATAAATTATGAAGTCAGTAGAGTTTCTCATTATTATGTACAATTATGCTGAGGATATCTTCCTCTCCAGAAACAGTGACCAACCAGCCTCTACTTGGAGTATTCTGGTTTGTTGCAAATGGGACCCCAGAGGGGTGGTATAAATAGAGGCAAACAGGAACAAAGATATTCTGATTAGGCAAACAGTATACAGTCTGTAGTCAAAAGCACCATTTACCTCTGTTCTCATTTTCTCCTGAGATTCCACCTTAAATATGTTAAATACACAGAAAGGGTGACAATCTTAAGTTTCATACTGGCATAGCTCTGATACCACCTACAACTTTTAATACTTCCTTTTAATAACCATGATTAAGGACATTGCTGCAAAAACCCTAAATTTTGATAATGGCATAAACCAAAAAAGGACACAATAAAAGAAGTAATAGTTTTAAATCCTCAAATAAGATACCTTTTTTTTGCTCCTCAGACAAAAGGTTGCATGCATCTTGATGTGATTGTGTATGGGTCCATTACCTCTTTCATATACTTCACGTAAGATCCCACAATACAAACAGAATATCCCTTTTGCAGACGATAGCAAGAACCAGGTCTCCCTGTAGTTACTCTGGTTACTCCAGAGTAACCAGATATTACCTGTCGTCTCATTCCCTGTAGGCAAATAGCTAGGTTTTTTAACCTCTTTCAGAACAAAACCTCTCTCTGCAAAAAAATGACTGAGACAATTCTAGTCTCCATTGAACTGCATCTGAAGTATTTATTTTTGCCTGTGAGAAAATTAAAATCTAGGTAAATTTCCAGCTGGGACGATAATCAGCTAAGCAAGCTGAAGACAAAGGGAAAATATGGTTGTTCAAGACTAATTAGCCAAACAGCACAGAAGCCAGGATGATAGTTTAATAACATGCTTCAGAGAGTGGCTGAGTCCACTATTTTAATGATCCTGAAGAATATAGAGCTGATATTGATATATATGCCTAGTTCATTAATCTCAACAGCAAAAAATGAAACTACTGGAATAAATATGTGTGTACACACACACACACACACATATATATATATACACAGCTTTATTGTCAGCTGTGTGAAATTTAAAGCCTCCTTTCCCATTTCCTAAATGACTTTTCAATAAATATGGTCATCATGTCCTAAATACAGAGGCATTACACCATCTGACTGACGGCTTAAATTATTATTAGCCTAAGGGGCGAAAATTATTAGCCTAAGGGGAAAAAAGTGCAGCTTCTAGTCAACAAAACTAGTGACATATTGTCCCAAGAACTGACTTTCAGTTTGCTGACTGACACAGAACGAACTGGTCAGACAGTATATGCCTCTCTAGACCAACGGCTTTCCTTAGGTTTCTCTAACCTACAGTTATGCATCCAATAAATTATGTTTTATTCTTGATGTCACTACAGCCATTATTCTGTCTTGATTCACATCTAAACTAAACCTTTGAGAGATGGAAAAGAAAGTACAATATTTTGTTGGAGCCAGGTTATAATATCAGGGTATGGACCAACCTAAAGCTGGAGTTACCATTTCTCTCCTACCATTCATTGAAATAGTTGCCTATTCTTCACTGAAATTTAATAATTTATAATAAGAGTCCCCTATATCTGGACTCCTCAAGTCTTCTGTTTTTGAGAAATAGTACTTCAAAACAGAATATAAGAATAAAGGGGAAACTGTAAGTGATGAAAGTAAATTATGAATGGCTGGTAGAAATGGTGCATTATGTTGACACAAAAGCTGTTGGAAAAAAAAAGCAAAGCAATGCAAATGAAGGGAAAAAGTTACCAAAATTTCATAGCTCTAAGGTTATGATTTTAGAAGATTATTTTAATTATATTCAATAAATGAATATATTAGATTATAAAGCTGACGACTGATCAGAAACACAGGCTTTAAAGCAAAGATTATCTCAGCAGCCAAATGATGCAAACTGACACATCCAACATGAATTTTACCCTGTTTAGCTTCATATTTTAAACAGAATATTTTCTGTAGTATGTTTTCTAAAAGATAGCACTGATGTCTATTTGTTAGAATAGAATAAATAACACCGTCTGTTCATACACTAGAATAGGAGGCAGGCATATCTTCAGATATTGTTAGTGCAAAAGCCTCTTGTAGGTGTGTCTTACCGGTTCTCCTGCACTGACTGCTGCGTGATGGCAATAACTGATGAGACCAGGAATGGGCTGTTCACCTTTTGCCATGATAACAGCTGAACTGGTGTAGGATGGATGCTTCTAATGCACAACACAACAGCTATGAATACAGTGACAGGAAAACATGAAACTATACAAGCAAATGACCGAAAGGGAACGAGGTGAAACAAATGGGACACTGAAATGCCAAACTCATATGAACACAGCCAGTTTAGATCTCAGGTATCTTCTGCCTTTAAAAATCACACAGATTATATGTCTTTGCCCATATCAAAAGAAATTAATGAATTTAAAATTTACATTAACAAAAACTGAAGCTTGCAAGTGATAATTAGCTTCATTCATTCCTGTAAAGATATACATAATTGTGTTTTTCTATACATGAGGAGATGATCTCCAGCTGCAGCTGTCTTAGAAATGTCAAAACATATTAGACTTGATTTCACATTTTTGGAGTCAGAATGTTGCTGTTTTGATTTAGAAGTTGTTTATTATCATTTTGAGTTATTTAGATTTTCACTTCCCATAGTAGGAATTAAAAGTACAACTTGTAGAGTAAATATAGAATAAATTATTTTGGAAAAAAACCCTTCCCAAACATATAGAAATGCATTGTCTTTCTAGTTGTAAACTGAAGGTATAAAACAGAGGTAAAAATTATATAATGCTTCAAATAATATAGTATTTCTTTGGAAAACATATTTAACATTTTAACTGAAATAATTATTTGCAAGTGTTATATTAATTTTTTTTTCATTTTATAGTCTAAAATTTATTTTTTTGGTTTGGGTAATATCGATCTATAATTACTGGTTAAAGCAATATACTTAAAGACAATGTAATGACAGTTTTGTGGCAGAATTTCACATCTCTTACACAGACATGTAGATTGGAATACAGTACTCTGGATAGCTTTTTACTTAATCTGCTACCTCTCTGTCATATTTTTTATCATTGTTTTTAGAAACCAATAATGTTGTCTTTTCAAAATGGATACTGTCGCTTAGAAAATTCTCCTGTGATTCTTTAATATGCCACTTACTGGACTTTGTTCAGGCATGTAGGCACTTTGAACTAAAAAAACCACTAAAAATAATCTGTCATATCACATTGTATCATAAAAATGCATGCTATCATCAAGATATCAAACATGGTGTTCCACTAAAATTTGTGATCACCTAAGAAAACAGGATTCACAGATTTTTATGAAGCTGCATTTCTAGAAAACATACCTAAAATACATCAAAACACCAACATCAACACAGAGTTTTAACATGCAAATAAATACCAGTGGAAAGTACCTGAGACTGAAACTAAAGTGCCTCTTATGGAAACAAGCCAGACTCACCTTAGCTGCAATGGCTGCTGCAGTTATATGTGAAGAGGAACTGTCCTCTGTTGATGCAACTCCACTATCCTTCTTTTCTTCCTCCTCTTCCTCACACTGTACTCCTTTGTCTTCTGTCTGCTTGTGAGGGCTGGTGGTTGGAGGAGGAGAGAGAGGAGGTGGTGGTGAAGGTAGATCTTCAAGTTCATCATGTACTTCCTTTACTTTTACAATGGCATCCCGCAAAAGATCAATGGCGTGAGGTAGGGCTGGCAGTATAAACTGAAAGCATTCCTATGCACAACAAGAAGAGAAATGACTATGAAAAGTTACCTGCAGAATTAAATAGGGATTTGTCAGATTTGCTCTTAAGGGATATTTGGGATTTAGATATATTTTTCCACCTGACCATAAATAAAACCCTAAATGCCCTGTGCAATTGCTCACTGAGGGGGAAAAAACCCAGAACCTGAACCAGGGACTATGCAATATACTTTTTTATTCTTCATCCAAATACACTAAATTGTACAACAGTTAGAGCTACTTTAACCTAATATTGGATTAAAATTTAGGAGAACAAGAGTCAAATTCTCCTGAATACATAATGCAGAAACCAGTTCACAGCAGTTGGCAGAATGCTACAGAAATGCAGAATAAAAAAAAACCATTAACTCTATCCCTGCAGGGATATTAGCTTCACCTCGTTCCTGTTATGTTCTTTCACATTTAGAGAACAATTCACAAGGGTTTCCATAATTACGCTTTTATATAATGATATACTTTTTTATTCATGGACTTATCCTATAAACTGGAAGAATGATAAACTATGCTGACGTCATTATAATTTCATGTAACTCAGAAAAACTGTTCTTAAATAATCTATTTTTTAAACCTCTCCTTGCTCTACGATATTAAAAAAATTAGAAAGTTTCTTTTCTATGGCTGGAGAAAAAAAAATGTAAATGCTATGTAACTCTTCTTGTGTAATGTGTCCTCTTGTTCCATAATGGTCATACACATGGCTACCTCTGCTGCTAAAGTTTGCTAGTACTTCATAGAATCAAAGATTCGTTCAGGTTGAGAGGAACCTCAGAATGTCATCTAGTGCAGCCTCCTGCTCAGATTGGGGTCAATATTGAATTCAGACAGGTTGATCAGGGCTTTGTCAAGTCAAACCTTGAAAACCTCCAAGAATGAAGACTCCACTACCTTTCTGGATAACCTGTTCTAACGCTTAATTATCCTCATAGTGTTTTTTTTTTTCTTTTTATCCACTTGGAAGCTCCCCTGCTTCAATTTATGACCATTGTCTCTCATCCTCCTGCCAGGCACCTCAGTACTTTTCTTCATGTTATTTGAGAAGAATACGTATGTAGGTTATATGACTGCAGAATGATGGTGGGGCCAAAACAATGAATTGCCATGGCAGTGCATTTAGGGAACATGTGAGTTGCTGGGTTGAAGAAGCTGACATTACTGCTTTTGCTGCATTTGCTTCATTTTTGGTTTTGTTTCAACCATAAGGAAAGAAAAACTTTTTTTTAAATGGAATCTTTGATTCTGGAGTGTCCAGAAAATAAATAATGAAAAACATTTAGTAAATAGATATTGTTAACATATATTTTCGATAAATAAAAATGATCATGAAAACAAAACTATCCATCAGAAATTATTAGAATTTACATTAGCCACTTTGTCAGTTAAAAACATGACTCACACACATTCCACTTCTCCAGAGCTTTCAATTAAGAACCCACCTTTTAAATGCTCTTTTTAAGAGTAATGAAAGGTCAGACTACTTAAAAGATTTATAGATTTTTTAAACATTCAAGCTAGCACTCTGAAGAAATGGAGTAAACTAGATGAGCATAAAATGCTGTATATAGTGAATTCATATAAAAAAATGTAAATTTAATAAAGAAATATAACTCTTAATGTAACTGTAAAGGTCAGTGTTCTTATGCCTCCAGAGTAATATTTTAAAAATGGTTTAAAAAATTAAAGTATACAACCAACATCATGTCAATAAGAAAGCAGACCTCAAGGAAGTGGTGGACAAGGACAGCAATCTTTGAACTGATCAATAATAATAATAATAATAATAATAATAATAATAAATATGTTATTGAAAAAGTACATTATTTATTAACCCATTAGAGAATATGTTCCCTACTCCTACCACCGAAATGAAGCCTCATTGGCCTGCCTAATGATGAATAGGTTCCCAATGAGTATTCTAAACTCATGCTATTTTAGGCAATTGTTAGTACAATTATGCAAATTGTCATAGATCCAATGATTTCAATGAGCATCTGGTAATATCACACTTTTGTCTCTTTCATAGCATTAAATAGCTTTTGTAAGACAAAAAAAGGAAGTATTTACAACTCTTGATTCAATGGCACATGCCACACAAGCGTTCTCTGCAGAAAACATGTTTGTCATTGCCCATATCTTTCCTTTTGCTCACTTCCACACCAGCATTGCAAAGAACGCTCCAGATTCTGGCACGCAATCGAGCACAGAGTTGTTCTGAAGTGGGAACACTTAACATCTCTCATAGAATCACAGAATCACATGACTGCAAATGCAATATTAGGGCTACAGCACACACATGATGAATTTGTAACACTAAGAAGTTTGGATGCTCTGAGTACAGGGGTTTGTGTTGGGTATTGTGTTATAGTAGCCTTAAGTAAAATTGAGTTTGCCAAGCTCAATTTTTCAATTAGCTACTAGAAGTATAGATAGAAATGGTGACAGTAATAGGACAGGAGAGATCTCTCCAGTATACTTTCTCTTCATGAAACAGGGGGAGTTGACTAGTGAAAAACTATTTATTTTTCTTATTTGCAAGGTTAAAAACTGAATCCAGAATTTAAAATTCTAGTCTGTGATCTTTTGCCACCAATGTCATTTCCAGTAACAATTATTCTGAGTTGGACAGTACCTGATGATTTCATTCACAGTAAAGTTTAAACTCTTTGGTAAAGGGAAGTTTTTATAGTGGTGTTCTGATCAAAACTAAGCATGAGCAAACAGTTATTAATAATACTTCGATTGAAGTATTTCTTTCTTCTCCTTCAATTATAATAACGTTTTTGTCCTAACAGGGCACGCCTCTCCTTTTTAGAAGTGAATTTGCACTTGTCACTCATTAAAAGGGAGATACTTATACAGTAAGAAGGAATAAATTTTACGTATTCAGTTCAGACCGCTCCGATATTCAACTCTTTCCATTTTAATGGAAAGTATATATTGTATTTGTGTTCATCTCTGATATGAAGCATTTACACTGCTACCATTTTCTATTAATATTTAGTACTTCATCATACATACATATATTGATGCAATTTCATAGCTTCATAAAAGCTTCTTATATGATTATATTAATGAGATGGAAAGGAAATTAGCAAGTCATAAAAGAGAGAGAATTCTAATGAGAGAAATTCCTGGTAACAACTTATCCTACCTATTTGGTTCCTGAGATCCCGCCTGTTACAGAATAATTCTCTCTGCTATATGCCTTAAAAATCTCTGCTGAAATCTCACACTCTTAAGATGTTTTATATTAAAATAAATTATGACAGAACAGATTAACAGCAAGACAGCAACAAATAATCAAGAGCTTATACAAATTTTGCTTATATAATGAAATCATACAATATTTTTTCTTTCCAGCAGAATTACCTTTTTATTATTTACTTATATGTCAAATTATTGTTAAAAATACTTATTTACATTTTCCATTTTTTTTCCTCATCCTCTCTATACAGTTTATCTACCTTCATTGTCTGAATGCCTCAGGGCAGAAAGTGACAACTTTTTCTCTAACTAGCATGTTAGGAGTACTACTGAACATAATAAAAATGGCCAGAGACTGTAGACTGCTTTATCTCCTTCATAATTCAGCAAAAGAGATATAGACTTCAGAAAAAAATCTACTTACCAGGAAACCAGTTCTCTGAGATGTGGAGCCCATTGGTGGGTTCATGCATGTACATACATATGCCTTGCCACTCATAACTGAAAGACTTTCAAGTAGGTATACCCATGCCCCACCCTCCTTCATGCTTGGTGCATGTTTTGATGATATTTTAATTTCATTTCAATTTCAGAATCTCATCAGATTTCCTAAAAAGACTCTAAGGAATCACAGAATCATGGAAGGGCTTAAAGACTCCATAAAGTGAAACATGTAGACACTGCATCTGAAAAACTGTGATTACTCCGTAAAATAATAGCATTAAAAAACATTTCTTCCTCTACTTCCAGGTGACAGCACACAAACATTCTTTATATTTCTCTAGATGTTTGTCTTTCAAGCAAACAGTGACTTCAGGACTGCTCTGCCAAATATCACATTAGTACTGTGTCCTCTGTGATTGAGTAACATTTTCAGAAGATGTCAATAGACTTTCAGGTATGCATTTGTTAGATGCATGAAGATGGTGAAGACATCTTTTATCAAGACCACTGTGTTTTCATGAGTGATGGAGGATCTACCTTATCAGTTTCATATCAGGTTTTATAGCCCACTATGCTGGTTAGTAGTATATGTGCCGAGAAGGCTGATTTTCTGGATCTATCAGCCAACCACACAGGCAGAAAGACCACTGGAAAGATCTAGTCTTACTAATACAAAAAGAATCCTCCTAATGTTTATTTGTGAAGAAAAATCTCAGCCCTAGAAGCAATTTGCTGTGGGAAAGGCAATTTTCTCTCCTAATTAAGCTGAAATTCAGTAACCACTCTTGGAAGATGTTCAGGAGTTCCACAGGAAGAGCTTCTAAAATAATATTGTCGAAGAGATGTCAAACAGCCAGGCCCAGATCTCTTCCACTGTTCTGATGGAAGTGATTGCACCAGAACAAACACCTTCAATTAACATGTAATAGTGAAAGAGTCATCCAAAACTCCTATAAAAGTTGTGAGTATTGGAGTATCCTGACTGTTCCTTTCCTAGTCTAGGAGGAAGCAAACTGTTTTCAAAATACCCCAAATAGAGACCATGTATGCATCACCTCATGCACAATTTCTGAGAGCTACTGTTTCCTTGTAGATGATGAGACACTACATCTTGCTTGTTGAACTAGAATACAGAAGTATACTGCATTTGGTATTTGCCAAATAAAGCAAGACTGAAAAAAACATTGTGTATTTCATACTAATCAGAATTCCAGAATATTGACATGAAGTTTCTGGAGGGCCAGTTACCCCAAACTTGTCAGACTAATTAAGTGAATACTCCATCCTAATGTGAGGGGACCTATCTGGAAGGAGTTGAAAAGGTGAATCAAAGATAACCTGATCAGTCAGGTGATTATTACCTCAAGGCTGAGAGCTATACACTTCAAAAAGAAAGTCTGAAGTGAAGCTTCTAAACTTGAGGATGTAATCTGGTAAGAAGTGTCACAAACATGCATGCTGACATGTATCCTAAATGTGTTAGGCCAGATTTCACTGTGGAAAGGAGGGATGAAATTTAGGCACTGAATGAGGTTTTGTATTATCTGAGTTCTCTCTTAGAGAAGAAAGACTGCTGCTATGGAGACTGATGCCATTCAAGTGAACTCTATGGACAAGCTAGGAATGAGATGCAACTCTGGGTGCTAATCTTGAAAGGCTTTTGAAAAGTTGGAGAATGGTTACAGATATGGACAGAACTGTAGTTTTATTTGCTTTTTTGCAATCAGTTATCCATGTACAGGTACTGTGATGGTGTGCTCCTTTCCCCCCCCAACATGTTCTCTCCCCCTCAACCTGACCTCCCTGCAAACAGTATATATGTGGGGGCTAGTTGAGCATGCACCTACTAAGGCCGTCTAGTATGCAAATATGACTATGAGTCAATCATCTCCCCCCCCCATAAATAGGGGGCAGCCCAGACCCCCTTGAGCTCTTCTGCATGGCAGCAGGCTGCACTGCAGAACCTCCCCTTGAGCAGGGACGCCTCTCAGGGTTACTCCTCGAGGTTGAGAGATTCCTTACCCGCGACAGATCCTCGGTAAGTGATTAATAGCATGCTGAACTTTTGTGAACTTCGTGAAACTTTGCTGAGTTATATCTCTGACTAATTGCGCACATAATCCCTTAGACATAAACCGTTGACCAAGTCTGAGACTAGGATTGGATCCAGCCGCACCTAGGCTGCTCTCCAAAGGAGTTTAGAAAGCAAGGGGGTCCAGTCTGAACCTCGTGACTCAACGGGAGGGTCTCCGTTGCACACGCATCTGACCCTGTCCTTCAAGCAGTAAATAACTGAGTGAACCTTGCCAATCGAACCTCGTTAAATTGTTCTTATTTACGATTGAACTTTGTTAAGTCGCTATCTAACCACAATAAACATAGTGCTGCTTCCCTCTTATGAGTGAAGTGCATCACTCCTCTGCAACAGCTACAGAGCAACCCCAAACCTCATCAGATTGGCCACTATGGCAGATACGGTCCATACCGCACCCTGTAGTTCTGACCTCTAGTTGTGCACCCTGGCTGCACCTTGACAGCATGTCTATCATCTCCCCACATTCCTTAATTTCTTTTATCAAAGTACCTAACTCAAAACCTGGACATTCACCCTTAACTCTGACTATTCTCCCCCAAAATGGCTGACATAGCCAATGACTACCAAGCACCTTGATGAAGATTCCCTGAACTGCTGAAAGAATGAACAGTAGATCCTTGTATTGACAGAAGTTCCTGCTCAATATGAAGAATAAATATTTCCTGTTGGATGCCTATATGGCAATGTGGAAATGGGCATCAGAAAAATCAAGAGGTATTAATGATCCTTCTTGAATAGCTGAGATGGCAGTGGCTAGAGTTATCATTCTGTACTTGGACTTATTGATATAAGGCCTTTATTCCTCTCAAGACCAAGATAAATTTCAATTCTTTTTTCTTTTCTTATCATTATTTTCTCCTTTATACTAAAACATACTTACTGTAGTACCTTGATCCTCTGTAAAATAGGGGAACRTGTTTTATGGTTCTCAGTGCTAGGAAATACTCTTACTTCCTGATATAGCAGAGCTGCATGACAGGGATCTTAGGAAAGTGACTACCCAGTAGTTACATTCCTAGCAGAAAGTGACAAATAGCAGAAGTGCAATTGTATGGCACAGATGCTGACTACAGTGTAGAGGACTAAGTGTCTGAAAGATTTATAGCCATGGCTGGTTAAAGGGAGATAGCTTCTTCCCAAAAGGAAGGGAGATGGCACGTAAGTGAGAAGGAGGTGGCAGTGCTTATGAGGACAGATCGTGGATCCCAGGTGAAATTACGTGAGACACTGGTGGGATGCTGATGGTTAAGTTGTGGAGCCACCGCTAGAGGAAGCCATGTGAGGATGGTACATCTGGCATCAACGGTCTCTGTCAACCACATCTAAACTAGGATTAGACAAACGGAAGTCAAAAGCAAAGCCGCCATGCAACTGAGAAGTGCTCATATGGCAAAATGATCTGTTCTATCAGATGATTAGCTGAATTTAAATAATGGCAGACGTACTTTACCTTAAAATCCCATGCGCCAAGAATAAGGGAAAAAAGGAGGTGACATGACATTTGCACACACTGGAAAGGTTACAGACTTTCCCATGTCAACTGAAAATCCATATCTATACCAAGTATGTGTAGGTTTGAGAAGGCTATCCTTCAGAGACAGAGAAATACAAAATTGAGTTGATATCGTCCACTTTGAACTCTCACCTGCATGTTTTCCTAACTTTCTAAATTCATTTTCACATTTTTACATTCTTTTAAAAATAGTAGTAAATAATAATAACAGTAGTAAATAGCAATAAATTTGTAAAGTAAAGGAAGAATCCTTATTTTTATGCAATAATGAAATCTTAGAATGTCATGTGTGAGTAATATAAAACTGCCAGAAAGTAAGCATGCAAAAAACCGGAAAGTCTAATTTCCCTGTCCAAACTGAGCAAAACGCAAGAAGAAAACAAAGTGCATAAAGTGTAAAGTCTGATATCTATATACCAAAGACTAAAAAAATCCTTATGTTATTAAAAATGATGTTCTGGTTTTCCATCTTTCTGACCAAAATTGGGAGTATTCTTCATACTCCAGCAGGTTTTATCATACACAAGGACTTTCTCTTACTTTTGTGTGGAAAAGAATGCATCCTTGAAGTTTTAGACAGAAATCAGGTACAGACTGACTAGAAAAGAAGGAGGAAGTATAAGAGACCATTAGATCCTTTTCATTAGCACTGTCTGCTACAGTTAGCACTCTCTTGCACTATATGTAATGCTCTCCTGTGCATAGCACCTTCAATCAGACTGGAACTGCATTTTCCCTGACTGAGAGTGACGATGCTTTCAGTTATATGAATAGGCATTTCAATTAATTTTTGTAAAATTTGTTGTAGTAGGTAATTTCTACCATTCAAAACAATAAGAGGTACTTATGATAGGTCCTCATTAGTAGATCAGTATGAACACTTCTTACCTGTGATCCTTTCTTGCTACCTGGCAGATTAATTATGAGAGTTTTCCCTCTGATTCCACATACAGGTCTGAAAAGAAAGAAAAACGGAGTGAAATTTTTGCAGACAACTTTCTCCACTGTAAAAACATGAAGATAGCATTTAAGAGAAATTCTATTATTCATCAGCACTTGTCAGATCAATCTACAATATCTAAGAATGTTTGCTGATCATATTCTGATAAAATGGCTCAGGAGAAGCTTTAGAAGAATCAGACAAGGCTGACATATTCTGACATTCAACGGACAGTATAAAGACTGGCAAGATTTTCATCTTATTTACATCTGTGGTCTCTTAATTCTATTGTTTATTTGCATCAAATACATTCTTTGATCTATTTCCTATTTGTTCAAACACATGGTTCCTTTGCAACATGGTTGATGATGTCAAATACTGTTTGGCTTGCTAGGTAAAAATACTAAGTCATGCTGGTTGCATTAATTCAAATATTTCATTTCTTTTTTTTTTAAAGATACAACATGAGAAAGACACAGAAGGAAGTAATTCTCAAGTGAAAATTACACTTATGCAATTCAAATCTAATTCTTCCTAAAAGTCTTTTCTTCACCCTCAAAAAAAGAAGAAAACAGCTATCAAAGTAGTAAAATTTTATTTTTATTTTTTTATCTTTAGGACATTACTTTGGTCTTGATACAAGGCTGAACTTAAACACTCAGGTGCTGAATAGTGCTGTTCTTATTCTTTTTATGGCCTTCTAGAGATAGCCTGTTCTTTTTAGCTAAATACTTAAAAACAAACAAAAAACCCACCAACAACAAAAAAAGATTTTTGTATGGAGTTTGGAAATAGTGTCTCCTGTTTTTCTGCACTGTTTACCAAGCTAGAGGTGAAAAAAAAACAGGACTGGGATATGGGGGATAAGAAAAAAAGAAAAGCACAAAAGCAAACTACACAGATATGGAAAGAACAGCCTGAGAGAAATTATGTAACCATCTCCTTAGCAAATAAAAACACAAGCCATAAACAAAGACAGAATGAAGAAAAATAAATTTCTTGATAGGCCATGACTGAAAATTTGAGTCAAAGAACATGGTTTGTGGGGTGGCTAACTTTCCTGGATTTCTTATACAAATTGATTAATGTCATTTATTTGTAGTATGGCATTTTCTAGCAGGGTTACAAGTTTTCTTGTGACAACTGTCATAGTGTTCACAATCAAATAGCTTGGGGGCTTTTTCTGTGCCACAAAAAGGAATGTCTGATATCACAGTCAAGCCAGTCTGAACAGGAGAGAAGTCTTATTTTCAACTGTCAGCTTGAATACTGCCTGACCCCTAGCCTCTCTTTCCCTGTATTTACTTTTTACATGTACCTCCAAGTCAAGAAAGTACCTTCAAGTTAAGACAGAATTCTAGGTAGTATAGGAATGTGCTACTGCAATGCAAAGATGAAGAGCCTAAGTTACAGAAATGCACTTTTTCCACTGGCTACAGTGGTGAAACAACCCAATCCAGCAAGTTCCATATGCATGAGGTAACTTATCACAGATTCAAAATATGGGAAACAGGAATTATTCACAGTGGTGTTTGACACATAATAATCTCCTTCTTGACTTCTTTATTCTGCTTTAAGTAATTTTGAACAATATAAGCTAAATGACCAGTACAACCACCAAGAATAAAAAAGGACTAAAACAGCAGCCACTGTCCAGCAAGTGAGAAGTTTAGGCTGCTAACAATCACATCTAGTGGCTCAAAACAGAAATGGAGCTGCCAAAAATTTCTCAAGAACATGCAAAAGAAAGTAAAAGCAAGTAAGAACTGCATGGCTTGCAAAAAATATTGTTTGTGCTCACAATATAAAAAACACAGAATGTGCATGCTTTCTGGGTAACTTGCGAGATAAATGAACAATATTCCTCAAAATGAGGAACACTTGAGAGAGATGCTGTGTATCTCTTGTCACCCTCAGCCTTGTGATACAGAGCACAGATTTTAAGAAAAAAAAGAGAAGCCTGAGAAAGAAGAATAGGAATAGAAGCAAGGGAGTGAAAGGAAAAATAGCATCTGGGGGAAGACAGGAAAACAGTGGATGTGGGAAGAAAGAGAGAGGTCTGATGCAGAGGTAGAGGAGAACATGATCGCACTGGAAAAAAACATAACCTCTCTGGGAGGAAGCTGTGATGGGGAAGAACTGAATATGTGGGTAAGGAGTTAGAGAGTGGGTTTAAAAGCCTCAGTAAAGACCAGAATGGCAAGGGGAGCTGAGCTGGATAAAGAATCAGGTGAAGTGAAGAGAGAATTCTGGGACAAGGACAGTTCGAAGGTCACAGAGAAGAAAAGGAAACACTCCCAGCACAGAGAAACTTCTATGACCCTCCAAGATACTCCCTGCTGGAGCTTGGAACAGAATCCAAAATATGACAGTCTCACTGCTCCCCGTTCATCAGTAAGTACCACTTCCTAATGCTGGCCCACAACCTGTAACCTATGCTGGAAGACAACTTATAACCTATAACAATTTCTGTAAGTTCAAGTGATAAAAGTCAATGTGCTTGACCTAATGTTTCCAAAATTGTGGGTGATTCATAGAAGCTTAATGATGATGCATAATGCAACTTTTGTTTTTGTTTCCTTTTAAAAGCACAAGAAATTACATGCAAAATTATCCATAAGAATGATACAAAAGGTGCAGAGTATATTATGCAAGAGAAGGAACCTCTAGAACTGAAGCTGTCTGATGTCATTAAATTTGTCTCACTCATGTGCAGTTAGTGCAATAACTTTTTAAAACTAAATCATACCTGCCTCATTTAGTTCCCAGATGTTTCTGTGACAAATCAAGGTTACATAAGAAATGTAATTATTGCATGCAAGACACTGGTCTTATTTGGGCAGGTTGGACTGTGAGCAGTAACAGAAAGCCTGGCTTCACAGCTGGCAAGCTACTCTGCAAAATCAAAAACTACACTGTCTCTGCCACAAAATTTCTATGTACTGCTGGACAAGTTGCATAATCAGACTTTTCACAAATAGTAAGTACTTGCCTGTTCCTCACTTCCGTATGTTCAGCTTGACACACAGAGGTCTGATTTGTGGAAGTGCTGATTATTCAAAAGTCAAAATGAAGTCAATGAGAGCTAAGCTTGGAACAAGTGACATTTAATGCTAAGTATTCTCAAAAATCAAAATCTACACTTCTCAAATTGTATACCTAAAATTAGTGAATGTTTTTGACCTCTATCAATGTATGCCTCAGTTCTTATTGTAAAAGGGGGATAAAAAAATGACCTCAATTTACAGGGTTTTCTGTGAAAATATATTAGCAGTTTGTAGCTAATTTATGGGTTATAGTAAGAAGTAGTGTAAGTCCCAGAAGAAGCAAGTATGCATTCAGAGAAGATCCTGAATATAGAGCAGCAAAAATGATATAGGAGTACACATATGACAATCAAACAAAAGAAAGTAAATTTTTGCCCCATCTAGCTTTAACACTTGCAGAGGAATTCTACAAAAAAAGAAAAAAGAATTGTAACACATACGTGCAATCACACAGAGCTGAGATTGCACAAGAAACCATAATGCTGGAATTAGGCAATTTTTGTGCACTTGACTTTATGATCTTAATAATGTTATACAAATACGAGCCTTTTGTATGCTGATTACTTCTAGGCCTGAAATATGGGGTTTTGGTGGGAAATTGTTTTGAAGGCCTAATATGATTGCATGCAGTATCTTTGTAAAACATTTTCAGTATAGACTCAGAGAAAAGCTATGTCCTGTCATTCTCTTCAATGACTACTGAAAGTGGCTGTAGTTAAGGGTCATTTTCTTGCTCTATGTACTGAAGAGTCAGGGTGCAATCCTGCATTCTGGTTCCACTACCATTACAACCATCCTTTTAGCCACTCTGACCATACCACCCCCTAAATCAAACTTGTTTATGCAGTATCATCTAAACAGCTATCCTCCTCTTAATCAGGAACAGAATAGCTAAGTTAACCTTCCCTCTCCTTGCTGCTGCACTCACTGTTATCCCTTCCCTTCAGATAAAGGCAAACTATAATATAAAATATTATATCAGATATAAAAATGATAATACTTGCTATTTTGGACAGAATCCAAAGATGTTAACTTGGTCATGTTGCCCTTTCACCCACACGAAGTGGTAGAAAAAGTTTTAAAATACCCTGTCAAATCTCTAAAACTCTCATCTAAATGTTCATCAAAAATGCAAGCACCTCTTATCAAATATATTTGCAAGTTCCTTCTTTATTCATTACTTCTATAATTATTTTGCTGTTGTATCCCCATTATTCAATAAGAAATCAAAAAAACTGTAAGAGTCACTGGGTTTTTTAGTTACCTTGAAACAATGTGCAAGAACAAATTAACTTATGAAATGTATTGATACTAAGTCTATCATAGGTAAAATGAAGCATAACCCTGAAGATCTGCAAGGAACACAACAAAGAGAAATTGCTGAAAGAAATACAGGGTAACAAGAGATGTCACTGATAGAAAAGAAGCAAAAATAGTGAAAGAAAGTTACTAATTATTTAGTGGGAAATAGCAAATTTCAGGAGTTAAAGTACTAAAATCTGAAAGCATGGGATCAAATACCTTTTAACTTAATCAAGGAGCTTTTGCTGATACTGGAATAAAACACAACATCCAAACAATACATTTGCATTTATCTGGGTTTTTTTTGGCTAAAGGAAGCCTTTTAGTACTTGATGACCAATGTACAGAAGAATACTTCACTCACCACTGAAATGCCACAGCTCTGTGAAAACACAGCTGTTTAACAGCATGCATCAGTATTACAAACAGTTTGGCAAAGCAAATACAGGAGAACACAGTGCCTAATGGAAACTCCAAAGGGAATTTAAGCAGAGAGTGCAATTACCATTCCTGGAATTTGACCACTTCTCTGAAGTTAAGACTTCTAGTCTTGAGAAAAATGGCAGTCATCCGTTATTTCTGCCTAGTTATTCCATTACCTTGAGTATTTCCAAGAAAATAGTTCACTTAATATTTTGAAAGAAATATTCTTACCTAGAAAGCATGCCCAGAGGAGTAACATTAAGTGATCCCATCAACATTGCCAGGGCCATGCCTGGGGCTTCTCGCTCTATTACTTCTTTAGTGGCCTGTAATCAAAGATTAAATAGCAAAGTGAGTGAAAACAACAAAAAGGTCAAGAAAATATGAAACCAGCTGAATTTGGGGTCAGAATATCTCCTTTATTTGCTTCAGACTCCAAAGATGTCCATGATAAATTCTCAGTACTGAAACCTTTTAAAGAATTTTCTCTTGGTTGTGTAAAACAAGGAAAAGAAAGGGAGTGGGAAGAAGCACTGTTAGCTGTATTTGTTGTAGACTCCTACAGAAAATTTTAAAGGTCAGGACCCTAAATACGTATGAAACATTAACCAACACCACACAAATAACAACAGCTCCCTAACAGAAACAGAAGAAAGTTTGGGAAGTAAGCAGAAAGAAGACTTAATACAAAGAGAATACTAAATGTTGCTGTCTTCTTTTCCTCAATAATCTCATTTGCATTTTCCAGTTGAGATTTTCCCAGGGATGAGAAGGGTGAATCAGTCTGAGCAGAAGAGAGGAAAAAAAAAAAATTGCAAAAGGAAGCCCATGTAGCAGGCAGGCAGGAAAATAGTAAAATGGTAATGGTAATGGGCAGAGGCTGAAGCCTTCCCTTTTGATCATGTCAGCAAAATAGCGATTCCAAACAGGCTGGTGGCTTTTGTTCACAAGCAGTCCCTATGCAGTGGACATCAAAAGGCTGGGAAGCATAGTCTGAAAATTCTTGTCTTTTTAGTCCTTTTCCACACAGAGAATTACTTGGGAAATTATCTTCCAGGGACATGCATAAATTTCTGTCCTTACTTCCTAACATAAATTTTCTCAAATGGAAGCAGGCATTCTGTTACAGTCCCCCAACCTCTAACTTTAGTTAGGACTGAACACTTCAAAGGAAGGTTACAATCTCCAGTGTCTTTTCACTTCTGTCACAGCAGTAGCTGTTCATTGGACCATCTTGATTCATGTTCTGAATCAAGGTTCTAAATTATTTGGCGCAACTAAGATGTTAGCAATGCTCATAAAATTGTGAAATCCATTGTAAAACATCCAGCAAATGACCATGCTTTGCTGGTACAACTATCAAAAGGAACAACAGAAAAGCACATCTTAAATACGAGGACACTCTGAATAAGCTAAATTTGCTTGGCAGTTTGATACAGTAAAAGAATAAAATGGAAGAAAAACAGACAAATGGTTTTGTGGGGAAGATTACTTTATAAATCAGATCTGTGTACTTTTGTAAATACCTAGTTTACAAATAGAAATACAAAGTCACAGAGAAGAAGAACAGAGTCAGCCAATGGCATCATTGTAAGGACCTAGGAGTCCTAACTGTCAATCACTATACTTAGCTATAGGGCTAGGAGAACACTTTACAGGAAGAAATAAACAAAACAAAACAAAACAAAACAGTACAGCTATTCCACTGATCATATTCTCATACATTGCCACTAACATTTAACATGTTTTAGAGGAATATATCAGCAGACATCAGGCACAACTATCAAGTAAAACTTCGGATCTCCTACCTATAAGCCAACTCAGCATGTGCTCATTTGTGGGAAGCAGGAAATTTGACTTTTACAAAACCAAACAACTTAAATTCAATGGCTGAGACCACAGTTTCTCTTGTTTCAAGCATAGCATGTGGATTCTAGTATCTGTCATCTTCTATTCAGAAACAAAAAAGCATATAAATACAACCTAGGGTTTGTATTTCCACAAAAGGAAAATGAGAAGAAACAGGCTAGAAACGATGTAGGAGGTACTGAAAACTAAAACCTCTCCACAGAGGAAGATTCCTAAAAGATACCTGCTGAGATATTATCAATGACATACTAAAAATTCTGAAGACTGTCCATATACCTGGTGATCTTTGTACTATAGAAGAAAAATGCATTGCAATGGTGTAGGGACACTTTGCTGAGAATGAAAAACTAGGTGATACCCTGAATTCTGTGTGTGTGCACATGCTGGGAGTGTATATCTAGGTCTTTTATTTTCAGCTAATACCATGCTTCAAAGCTATTCAAAACTAGTTTTAAATATAAGGTGTATTTTGAGATTTCTTTTTTTGCCCTTGAGCACAGTGACACTTTGAAGATATCATTAGTTAAAATTCTAAAGAGGCTTCAAAGGTAGTACAAGATGCAAAAGAGTTCCATAAACAATGATCTTGCAGCTCAAGGAGCCCTTCAATGAAATTCAAGTCCATTCTCTAACTTCACAAGAAAAATGACCTTCACAAAAAGTCACTGCTAGCAGGCAATGTGATTATTAAAAACGTATACACTTAGCAGCAGCAAAATATGAAAGGGCAGAAAGTCCAAACAGCAGTATAACCCTCAATATAAGCTTCTATATACAGTTCTTCCAAAATATATGTGTTTACAAATACTGCAGGCAGACTTCTATGAACTGGTTCTGCTTTCATATTTGCAGCCTAACTGGATAGATTTAATCAAAATGGCTGCTGCTAAGTAAACACCTTTTACAATGACATCTGCTGTTTAAATCAGCCACTGGAGAATCCACTCTTGGCATGTCCTTAACACGACTTAAAACATGTCCTTAACATGACTTAAAATGTGCAGTGTATAGGAACTGCAATCAGCATGACACTGGCAGCACATTCTTAATTATAATACACACATACGCACGCACACACACACACACACATATATATACGAGAATGAATGAAATTAGCTGGGCTGCAATGATTTGCAGATACTTTGTGTCTATCTATAACAACTGTTAGTTTCCGCGAACAGTTTACTGAAGTGCTGTTGCTTTTCTAATATTCCTTCCCAGATAGACGGTAGGGTGGAAATGTCAAGCTATATTCTCACCTGTGTTCAGCTCAGGAGTTAACTGTCAGGTGCCAATATTCACCTACATGCAAATTATTAAAGAATTATAGTGCCTCAGCATCTTTACATTTTACCAACACTCTAGTGGGGCTGAATTAAGATTGTTAAACTTTGTTTCATGGGCAATTTTAGACACTTTCAACGATAGTTATGAAAAAAAAAATCATCAACTAAGTATCTGATTTACCAAAGCTACTAAGTATCTGACTTACCAAAGCTAAGCCCCTTACACTGCATCACAATTCAGTTTTCATTTACTCAAGTGACAGGATTAGAGGATACTGGGGTTTTGGGACACTGTGCAAGAGGGAGAATATAACGAGTGTATTAAAAACAGGAAACTTAGTATACTTATTACAGTAACAGAACTGAAATATTTTAACATTAATGGAGTCAGATGTTTTCAGAGTGACAGACTGACAGGCCTACAAATAAATATGATTTTATTTCAGGTCTCACAATATTGATGTTTTTGAATTATAAGACATTCCATAATCTCATTACTACTGGCATTAAGGTTATGAATTTTCCCTGTTTGAGATGAAACTAAGAAACATAAAGCGGGAAAATGCTGCCACAGAGTTCTTGGTAGTCTCACCATCAGCCAGCTTTTGCCTGCTGCAAGGGGCCATAGTATTTCCACAAAAATGAATCACAAATCAAGACTGTCGCTCCTGGCTCTGTCACAACAGTGATGATGACACTACTCCGTGGGTAGAAGGAAAAAAAATGAGGAGGAAATTTCACTCGGTCATCATACTGATRCCTTCATCTAATTCCTCACACCTGAGACTAATGACTGTATTAAAAGTAGATGAAAATTACTTGAGTAAATTTGGATGAAATATTAAAATGACAGTAAGCAAGTTGCCCTAATTTCCCCCCCATAAGGTGACGGTACAAGTAAGACAGATGCACTTAAGATACAGGTGGAAGACATAGGTTCCACAGAAATGGAAGCATTTGGAGGTAAATGCCTAAGTTAGGAAAGGCATGGAAATACAGGAGGTTACAGAGACAGATGAGGGTCATAGTTGAGATGGCAGAAGGCAACGCAGGAAGTAGGAAGAAAGCCTAGGCAGTATATGGAAATGAAGAATCTCAGAGAGGAAGTCTAGGCAATAGGATCAGAGTGCAGTGAGAGCAAGTGAATGAAGGGAGTGGGGTGGAAATAGGACTGAAAATGGTGGCTTGGAGGGACAATAAATGAGGGAAAAACTCAGGAAAAGTAAAAAGGAGACAGGATATGATAGCAGTGTAAGGGACAGGGAGACAACAGGATTGCCAGCAGTCAAATAGTAATTTCTACTTCAGAAAGGAGAAGGAGAATAAGTAGAGACTAACAGAATTAAATACTTATTGCACAAAACTATCCAGTACTTAGTAACAGTGTCTATCAGAGCAATTTTTCTTATATAGTTCATTGCCATATGAATAAACACAAAATCTTTTTAAACATAGTTTTGTTTTCAAAGTGCCTTTTCATTGGAGTTAGGGCATTACGCTCCCAAACCAACTGATATATTTTTAGATATCTTTGACGTAGCTGTGGTTGCTTAACAAATGGCTCACTGCCAATTGGTTCTGCAGAGGTCTCTGCTGCTTCATTTCCTTTTTTTCCCTCCATGTAAATTCAGTTAGTTCAATCTCTAACCTGTGGAAGCCCCCCCAGGCAGCTTCTGGAGGATACACCCACTGCGGACTGATTAAGAGACCTAGGACTCTATTTTTTCAAATGCTCAGAAACTCCCCATCTTTCTCTTTCAGGTATTAAATATGCCAAAGTTTGACCTCTTATTAGTATGTAATGATCTGAAACATTTTATATACCTTTCAGCAGTTTTGGGAGGGTAATATACATCTACCTTTTCAATTAAAATGTAAATATGAGACTGGGAAGTCATAATAAATTTGATTAAATTAAGATGACCAAAATGCCTCTGTTAGAAATATTATTTATATTGGAAAAGTTCAACTCTGGCTCTGCATAGCATATAATAAAGCTACAAAGTACTGTGGTGCTCCATATGTAAGAGTTTATGCAAATTATTTCATGAATGAGCAAATCTGCATACAATTTATATTTAACAGACTATAGAATTAGCATAGATAATGGATTACAGCATTTTTGAGCTTTACACTGAAAGCAGGAGTCTTGGGAAGGCCTAACTAAACAAATACCAATATTCCCCCTGCAACAGAAGTGACAGACTACAAAGTCAAATCTCAGATGACTGGACAAAGAAATAAGGGGACAGACCAGTCAAATATGCAACAAAAATGTCAGTTACGTCTTTCCGTGAGATGTGTAAGGGGTGTATACATTAGGAACAAAAACTGCCTCTTGCAGCTTGGAGCTGAAATACCTTCTTCAAGGTTATTCAGTACATCTCTGCTGGAGATAATACATACGCCTGTAAATTATATTCACAAGTCAGCTATTTCAGTTTATTCTCTACTTCCCTACTCTTATTCTGCAGGGGAGAAAATAGAGTTTAGAAGGATCTAGACTAGAACTTCCAGCCTAAAAAAAATCACTTACTTATTTTTTCTATTAGTACAGTAAGAAACAAAGGTTGCAGCAGTTCATTTCTTTCAATACCCTGGAAAGTTTTTAAATGAACATCAGATTTAAGCCACCCAAATTTTCACCATCATGCTATCTTTCCTTGAATTTTTCTTACTCCCCACCCCAATATCCTGCATCTGGAGAGGATGGATCCCAGAAGCAGGTGTTTGCTGTCATTCTAGGACTTCTGATAGATTATTCCCACAACAATGACTCTGGCCACGTGTATCTTAAAAGTTAATAGCCTGACAGTAATCATTTCCTGAACAATAAGTCATCACTGAGTACTAATGATGTGGGCCTGTACATAACAGTCAACTGTGTCATGCTCCCAGAGTGGAGAACATCTGACATAAGGCTAAAGTAAGTGCCCATCACTATGTTTGGGCCCACAAACCCCAATGGATTGGTGGTGCTACATGGATATCAGACCAGTGCTGCTCCACCATGTGTGTCTGTTCCTCCTCATTAAGCGACTAGCCAGGCTTCTGCCAATTGTACAATAACAAACTCAGCCTGAGTCTGGTGATTTTCCATTTTGATGTTCCTGCTAGGTCTTTTTGATGTTAAATGCTGCCATGTGTGTCATATGCCTAATGACATACACAGAAAGCTCTCTCGGGTTTTTATGAACTTGTTTTGTCTAAAACAAAACATGTCTAAAATTATAAGGGGCCTAATTCTATCTCCTTCTCCCTCTTATCAGTGGCCAGTTTGGTACTCATTCCCTTACTATGTGACATGATTACATGTCCCTTTTCCTCTTCTCCCAAATCAAATCTACATACAGCCAAAGGTGGATGAAACCCTGATTAATGTAGCCAATCAAAACTGAAACCCACAAACTGGTGTATCTGCACACACCAGTAAGACACTTCCACTGGTAATAATTCTGGAGCACAAGAATGCTGATTTGAAGTTTGCCTGCATTCTCAGCATATTCACATTGACTCTGCTGCCAGCAAGATCCCAAACACTGCAGAATGACAGGGATCCCTACAGATTTTATCTGTGTGAGGAACAAGTGTCACAATGATTGCTGTTAATTAGATGAAATATAGAAAAGAAAATCTACTCTGTCTTCTCTGTTTCTCATTGTATCTATGATTCTCTGTGCTTGTACCCTGCCCTCTCCAAATTCCCTCACTCTCTCCAGTGGGATTCATCATACAATTTATCATTATCTAAAGCCTAAGGCATGAGACTGAGATGGCTGGAGATGATTCAAATATCCTTCTTGTTTATAAGCCAATATCAGCACATGGTTCTGTCAGTACAATTACCCCATGTATATGAAAATGAAAAGAAACTGGTCAAGGTACCTCTGAAAACACTTCAATGACTTGTGCATGACACAGATATATATTTAATTTGTAGCAGTTGGGCTTAATGCTATTATTTTTTAGGGAAAGAATTATCTGGGAGTATATTAGGATAATCAAAAAAGTAGTATGTATTGTAACCTTCCTTAAAGACCTTTTTTTTCATCAATTGAAATCAAACTACTCAGCAGATTTCCTTCACAATACTCAGTTTAACTTTTATTTACAACTTGCAAAGAATTTGGGGGAAGATGCTTCACATTTTTATACACAGTAAAGAAGCTGAAAAGTTAAAGGAAAACAGTAGAAAAGCAAAACTTGGATTTGTAACCTGTTTCCGCACCTCTGTAGGTTTCTAAGTTTTGAGTTAACCCTGGTTATAGTGGATTTACATAAACTTCACAGATTTGCCTGCCTCATTTGCTTAATAGAAATGTTAATGAAATGGTTGCACCTGAACAACAAAACCATATGCGTTTCTCAATACCACCACTAATAAATATTAAATGTTTGTAATAATCAAATTTCTTATCCTATGCTTGATAAACATAATTTTAATATAGTAAATAAACATATTTTTTATGTAGTAAATGTGTATAAAACATTTAAGCCATACAAACTGATTTTAATTTTATGATACTGCTCACCCCCATACATTGTGATAAAACTAAAATAATAATCATTTTTAGAAACAGTTAACCAAGCAAATAAAACACTTACGAAATGCTCTTCTACGCTATGAGGAATGCATTTAGGCTCTGTGAAGATTTATGCAGCCCGCCAGATGCTATTTTACAGCTGGATGATGATGTGTGTTAAGCCAGTGTCAAAAGACAGAGTATTTGAACTGAAGATTTGATGGAAAAGTAAAGAAAGAGATACAATTCTGCTATTACAGAAACATTGTTACAATTTATTTATTTATTGTTACTATTCTTTTAACTTTTCCCTCAATTACTTCAAACTGCTCTACAGAACGTAAGAAACTACATTGTTCATCACACCTTTTTCAAAATTCTATAAAAATTAAGAAATTGGAAAAAAGTGCAAATTTTGTTCTCAGCAAATCACAGAACCATACAGTAGAAACGAGCTAAAGTTCTTAAATGTGTAAATAAGAATTCTACAACAAATGCCACTGATAATATAATCAGCTTTAACTAATGTCATGATAAATAGAGAGGTCTGTCTCATAAAAAATTACCCTATATAGTGCTTCTGATTATGTGTACTGTTTTTTCGATTATGTATCTATATCAAACCTGAGTCAGGGTAGAGTTTGCTTCATTTCATACAGAACTAGTGCCAACTTTGGATTCCTTATATAGTAAAAAAGTATATTAGATGGTGAGGTCTAGAACCACACACGAGAAACAAACCCATCCCTTTGCTTAGTTGTGATAGTAGTACCACATGAAGAAAAAAGATCCTATTCTTTGAAGATCCTCATCACTACACACAAAGAACAAATCCACCAACAGAAACATAAGCTGCTTTCTCTAAGGACCTGCCCAGTCTCTTAGATAGTGAAAGAACTGAGTCTTTATTTGCAATTTCACTTCTCTAAATAAAATCTTTTGCAGTGCTTTAACTCTGAGGCATTTGCTGCTGAGGCTGAGACGTGGAACTTTTTTCTCTTGAGAACAGCAGCAGCATTGTCTACTGTTGCCTAGAATCTGCTACCTTCTGTCAAATACGAATATTGCCTGTGAATGTTCCAGTGAGTTTCTTCTTGGAAGTAGCTCTTCCAAACAATTTTAGCTCTAAGATAATCAATGTAATATTGAAGAATAACAAAATAGCCCTCCTAAAATACATCATCTACACTGTAAAGGATGGAATATTGAGTGATAATTTTGCAAGAATTTATCATGACAATTCCAATATCACGGAAGTACAAAAAGTTCTTCACTTTCTCCGAAGATTCCCTTCCATAGCATCCTTACTCCTAAGGTACATGATAAAGTCTAACAACAAAAGCTTTAAGGCAGCTTTGCCAAAACCTAAAAACTCATCAAAACAATTCTTCAGTGAGATTCAATGATACAATATATGCGTTCAGAGCCTAAACAGCTTGTTTATATAGATATACCTGAATGACGTACTTGGTGGAACTGAACAATTGAACTGAACAATAGAACTGAATAGATTTTGAAAGCCAAAGTGACCTACTGTACATTCTGTCAAACAATTTACTATACAGGATTATTTAACTCCTGGCACAAATCACTTTTTTTTTTTTTCTCTCAGATTCTCATGGAAATAATTGGATGAAGAGATTTTAAAGAGAAGATGGAATTTGATACTCTTAGGACAAATTCATGATGGTCTTACTGAACTGTTATTTTAAGAACACTTTCAGCTCATTATCTTTAACACTAGCCCTTTTGACTTTAATGTTGCAAACAGTAAAACGTAGAGATATAATTCAACTCTCTTAGAATAGCTCTTGAAAATGCACTGTGACTGTACATCTCCTACCACTAAAGAAACCTTATTAGAAAAAAAAAAAAAAAAAAAGGGCACTGTGTTGAAACTGCTGCAGTACGGAGCACCAAAATCCAAGCCAGTAGAATTCCTAATCTACTCTCAATGAGGAATATTCAGTATAATATGCTTACCTTTTTCTCTGAAATTTTATTTTTTTATTAACTAATTGTTCTGTTTAATAATAGTTAATAGTTTACAATATTTAATAATAATAATATAACAAAGCCTAGTACAAAATGTTTCCCCCTAATTTCACTGTTCATAAGATCTTTTCTACACTGATTTCTACATACAAAATACTAGTTCCTTCCAGTTTAGAAGATGCTACAGTATCTTTCATATTCTAGGTAAAACCAGTTCAATCATTTAATAACACTACTCAGCTGTACCGATCTTTCATATACTTTCATATTAATGCAACTTTGTACTGTACAGACAAATTCTATCCTTTTACCTCCTAACTGCTCATTTCTTAACTTTGAAACTTCTGAAACCTGTTCTTTTAATGTAGGCATTTTTTCACTAAGATAGTTACAGCAATATAGTTGCTATGTATGTATGTATATAAGCACATCCCCACCTCCCCCTGCTCCAAACACACTTTCAGAGACAATCTGGACCTAACTTCTGCAGTGCTTGAAGTGGCAGCAATAAACTTTGTAGCAAGCTTTTTATTTATTTATTTATTTATTTTTAAATACAGTTCATTAAGTGTGGAAACTTTCAGCAGATTGATTTCTATACTAGCAGTGTATAAGTTGATCACTGTGGAAAGCTGTAGCTTTTAACAACTGGTAAGGCAGAACAGATTAAATTTTAGACAGGCACAGGGAAGAAGTCAGTCTTTCCTCTGTATATTTAAAATGCAGATAAATCTGGACTCCTGCAATAAATGCTAAGTAGCTCACTGTCACAGCAATGTGGTTCACATTCAGAGAAGCACCTATCAAAATCATAAGTCTAAACAGGCAGATTAATTTATGAAAAAAGTTAAATTGCAGTATTTCCACATAATGTATACGGATAAAAGAGACAGTAATTCAGAATAACAGAGATACCATATGCACCTAAGTTTAGTTGCCCAATATTGTTGTGTCTGATTAAAGAGTTAAATAAAATCCTTAAAAAAAAAAAAAGCTAAGTAGAAAAAGAAACAAAGACAGATATAAACTATTTCTGGGGAAAATAATAGGCTGTCTTAAAAATGTGGCAAGCTATTAATTGAAAAAAAACCCACAAAAGTTCCAGCCAGGTTAGTAAATCCATATTTCTTATGCCTAAGAATTCAAAAGAAAACTCTACTGTTATAGACTGCCTCTTGCCTGCAAAGAGCGAAGGTGATATAATAGCAGCTTCTCATAAAGATGATGCAGGAAACAACATCACTAGGACCCAAAGGAATCCAAAGGAACTGCATTTCTTTCTCTGTCTTTTTCATTCCAGGAAACACCAATGTTGAACAACACTAGAAATTAGTAAAACTTGCATGAAATGTAGAAGAATTTGAGAGAGACCTTAGTTTTTAGGATTTCTGTTCATGCACTCAATTCTGTATACCACTGGATAAATAAATTGTATTTTGTTTGAAAAAAATAACTGGTCAGCTACCCAAAGGAAGGATATTGCACATATTAAATGGCATTAAGCCATTCAGTTTTTCACTGTTGAAAAGGAAGCAGTAGCCCAAAGACTTAACCTAAAAAAATGGTGTAATGTGTAGGTATCACTCAAGTAACTTCAAAATCAGCAAAACCTGTCAATTCAGTGATATACAAGATTGCAACACAGTCCCAACGAAAGTTTATTTTATAATTTTCAGTTCATATGGAAAAAGATTAAAAGAAAAAGGCTAATTAAAGTCTAAAAATATTTCATGAAAGCAAACAGTAAGAGTGGAAAGGATTATTTAGTGTTGCTATAATGTAATATGAAAGCAGTAAAAGACTAAATTCAGCAAAAATTCAGATGTAGTCTCAGATAAAATTTCCCAACCATGAAATCTATTCGGCTTTATCAATCTCCCAAGTGAAGTGAAAGAAACTCAAGTAAATTGAAATTCTGAAACCTGGCTGGACAAAACAACAGAAAAATGTACTGTGGGGAATAATTCTGCAACAGTCATTGAAGGATGGAGGAGTAGTTCTTTTCTCTAACTTCTGTGAATATATCAGTTTAACTAACTAAGGAAATTCACTATCTTGAAGCCACAGATACTGTCTCAACAGGGAATCAAATAGAGACTGCATTATAACCATAGTGTTCACATTTACACATTAGAAAAATGTAAATATCTTTTTCTGACCTGTACTCAAATAAAGGACATTTGAAGAAAAGGGAACCCAGAGGACATCATGTTTAAATTTTCCCAAATATGTTCAACAGAATAAAAGAAAAAATCATAGGTTACAAATTGTGATACTAAAGAGTAATCACATAAAAACAGCATAGCATTGCTTCTTAGATCTGCCTTGTGTACGCATCTTCTCATTTTTCCCAAAAAAGGTAATTACCACTAAGTAAACAGGTAACAGTAGAATGTCACTGGAATTCACTGTGCCTCAGTATACCTTCAACAGAATTGTTACATGAGTTGTGACTGCAAAGGGTTTCATCACTGATGATAACATGTGAACTAAAAGGCATATATGTTCTTTACATATATCATCTGAGGCATCCATGCCTAAAGTTAAACAAATATGATCCAGAAACAACATATAGAGATATAATAAAATTTGAATTACAAGGATATGAATCATTCTGTAGGACATATTATTCTTAAAATAATGGAAAACTTCGTTTGAAATTGAAAGCAGTGATTATGGGGATCAGGACAGTGGAACACCTTCCGGAAATCAAGGGATAACAAAATGATCGTGTTTAAATCCATCTTTTTTTCTGAGAGCAAAAGACATGCATTAGTCAGGAATTTATTTTTTCAGAAACAACAGAAGAAATTAGCTGCTTAGGCACTACTATACCAAATATCATCACAAAGGATACTTTTAATAGACAAAACAGAGGAGACTAAAGAAAGCGACTGAAGGAACTGGAAAATTTTTAATGAAATTTAAATTCTGCATTAAAGTGAGAAGAGGATATGTGAAAAACACTCCTGACAAATAATTTTGGGGATTTAGATATGGGAGTTCAGCAGATGACTAATACAAGAAATGGAAAAAGTTTTCTACTAAACTTACTATCAGAGATAAAAAGGAAGGAAAAGAGTCCAGGAAGAGGAAATAAAACTGAGATACAATAAGGCTGATAGTAGGAAATTTAGTGATCCTAGAAAGGGAAACTTCACATGCTGGAAAGGCTTGTAACTCTTCATGAGTGTTCCAGAAGTTAATGTGAAACCTCTTTCTGTTGAAAAGTGCACAGGATAGACTAAAAAATACCTTAACAAAAACCAAAATGACAAAATAATGTTGAATTACTTTGTTTCAGAAATGTGATAGATCTGATGTTCTTCCCAGGGCTTTGTGTGCAAATTTTTCATTGCTTCTTCAACCAAATTGTGACTCATTTATAAATTAAAAACTATTACATATTCTTTCAACTTAAAACAGTCTTTTTCTGCTGATTAAAATATTTGTACCATATAACTTGATCACTGAAGATACAAAACTGATTTACCAGGATATCTTACACTAAAGCTGTCTGGATAGCATTGCAACAATTCTCCAGTAGCTATAATTTTCAACTAAGAAAATGCATAGCAGATTTATTTTCAGTCAGCAGGTTTCTCATGTTCTTCTGTCTTTGTTTGGCTTAAAGTCTATACCACCTGAACATTATTTGAAAACAAGCCATTTTCTAAGAGAAAACAATTAAAATGCTACACTGAAAAATGCCTTATGATTGTTAGGATAAGAAATGAGTTCTAGATGTGTCCAGCAGCCCTACAATGCTAGAATAAATATTCCTCCTTTTCTAGCATCCTCATTGGATCATACAATAGTCTATGGAAGCAGCAAAACAGGCAAAGTAAAATGGACAGTTAAGTCTCAGAGAAAAGAATTGCCATTCAGATCTGTTCTAGTTACCAGAATCCTCAATAGTGTGAAGTTGGTGGGAAGTGAGAGACTCAGCCTACTATCTTTAAGAGCTTGCAAGGTTGTGAAAAAAATACATTTGGAGAAGCAAGGCAGAGTTGGAAAGGCTGAGAAGAGAGAGGACAGGAGAGTCTAGGATATTTCAAGGGAGTAAAGGTAGATGTTAGTGTTCATCTGTTCCTCAGAGCAGGATACAAGATATCTAGATATATCTAGAGGTTCATGTTAAAACTGGGAGAACGTTCCTGTTGGCTTTTAGTTGGAACACTGTCCGCTGTACTGGGAACCATTCCATGCAGTGGGAAGTTGGTGCCAGGAGCAAGCTGCTATCTCATAGAGTATTTCTTAGATTTCACAGCTAGTCTTGCACAGGTGAAAGAGGTTGCTGACTTAAGGAATGCTGACTTGCCTGTAAGGTACTGGTTAGACATCATTTAGCATATTTAGGGTGTCCCTGAAGATAGCAACAATAGTATATTACAAGCTGAAGTTAAAAGAATATTACAATTATTTTAACTGTAAGAAGACTTTATTATGAAATTAATGGGTTCATCATGACAGAATATTCACTCTGGTTCTTGGTTGGTACTGGATTCAAAAACATAATTAGAAAGCATAAACACCCAGAATAAGTTGAAACTGTGGAAGAGCTAGAAAAAGGAAGGCCAAGTGATTTGAATTCAAAGAAAAGAAGCAAGAAGTTGTCCTTTCTATTCTAAGCTCTGACAATGATTTATTCCCTTACCAGAGACCTTACACATATAGTCAAACCCTCGTTTTTAATTTGTGAAAAAGGATCATAAATCTGCTGTAAAACTGGCAGTTGAACATTCTCCCAGTACAGAGGGCTCAATAGATTGGGAAACAACAACTAGGACATGCTGCAGTCTGGTAATCTTATACTGACTCAATGTCCTTTCTGGGTTAGCTGTAACCTTTTTAAAAAGAGATTTGTATAATTCCTTATTTAGCTCATTTCATCCACTGTGTTTACTGGGCATAGCTCTACATTCAGCCCTTAATCTTTCTGAGCCTCAGTAACATACTGTTTTTTTCCTGTAATTACCTACCTTCCATGGATTCTATGAGAATTACTGTAGGTAATATTAGTGATGTGTTTTAGTACTGAATTACTACTGTATTTCATACTGAATACAATATTACTGAACAGTAATACACCTATCAAGTGAGGTGATGGGAAGCAAAGACTAAGATTCAGGACCCATTTTTGTAAGGAGGAAAAAGGGATCGAGCAGTTCTGTGAAAAGCTGGATGCAGGTATTGAGTTTTTTTCCTTCCTGTTGAATTGAATCAGACCATGAAGGAGCCAGATAATAGCTTTTCCCCATTCCTTACATTTCTTCTTAATTTTTCAAACTGGAGCATATTTAGAAATAAAATCTAGGCAGGTGGGCAGGACAATATGATAGAAATGCCAGGCATAACAGCAAGTGGACAGGACAGCAAAAGGGCAAGTATCAGTGAGTAAGCAGACTCAAAGAGCAGCAAGGGGACAGTATAACCAAGAGGCAGGTGAAAAGGCAGGAGGGAAATGCCAGACATTCAGCAAGTCGATAAAGCAGTACCAAACAGCAGGTGTGCCAAGCAGCAGAAGAACAGTTCCACAAAGTCAGCAGATGCACTTAGCGGCAGGTGATGTCAGGCAGTCAAAGTGGGAGAGAGGGCAGTGGAAGGCCAGTGCCCAGGTGTAATCAGATACAGAGGGCAAAAAGGAGGCAATACATGCCATTGAGCAGATGGACAGGGCAGTAGGTAGTCAATATCAAGCAATTAGCTGGTCAAGAGGTAATGCCAGACAATCAGGCAAAGAGCCAAGACTTCAGGAGGATGGTGCCAAACAAGCAGCACGCTGAGAGAGCAGAGAGAGAGCAATGAATGCCAGGCAGTCCTCAGACAGGTAAGGCAGAGGAAGACCAATGCCCATGAATAACCAGATGCAACTGCCAGCAAGGAGAAAACATAAGCCTGTTAACAGACTGACAGGCCAGCAGCGTGACAGTGCTTTTTCAATAACTGAGGATACCATGAATGAAACAGTCCCAAGAATCTAGATGCTCACCCTCTGGTAATATCATTAAGATCAATAGAGTGAACCATGAAAATCCACAAGAGAATAGCACACAAATGGAAACAGCAGATGAGTCTGACCCTAAGCACTTGGGGAGGCCATGGGACCTTCCTATAAAACAAAAATATGAGAATCCACAAGAAAATCAAACAAATGGGAAAAATGTGTTTGGAAACTGTTTCTGATGATGATTAAAAAAAGCAAAAAAATACTAGCAAAGAATTAGTTTGGAAATGATTGGGTGGGATTGAAGATGTTGCTTACCCCTCTCTGGAGCCCACATAATGGGAATGTTGGGAATTTCTGCAGCAGAAAAACAGAAGAGAAAAGGGATTTCTGACTCCCAGTTCAAAGAAAGCATGTCAATTTAGGACTGGGTAACCTCTTTGGGCAAAAAATAAGAATTCAGCTGAATCTTTGCCCATCCCCAGCTACATGCTTTTATTGATGTTTGCGAAAAATTTTAAGCCCACATCACTTTTATCTCATGACATCCCACCCTTATTCCCAAAAACCACACTTACCTCTAGTGCAAGGTGTATAAGAGGGGAAAAGGGATGGTCTTGTGAGCTCATTCCCATATCCACTGCAAAATAGCTTGTGAAGGTGAACAGCAGTACCCTTAAGCCAATACAGGCCATTTGTGAGATAAACTGAAGAAGTTAATTAACTGTTACTCATCACTAGTGTAGGCTGGTGTTTCAAGTTGGCCTAGATAAACCACACTCTAAAAGAATTAGTCTTGTGAGTCTTGTGGGTAACCCTCTTCTATAGCAAGAGTTGCAAAAGTATGAAACTTATCAACACCATTATTTTATCTTGACTCTACTGTTCTCTTTAAGTACTCTCTGTTATTTAACATGGTTGTTCTTTTAAGCATATTAAACCATGTTTCAGAAATCTTAGCTGTTACTCTATTTCAGACACACATAATCAGCTCTAGAATGTAAGAACGGAGAAAATCCCAACAGTAATAAGATTCAGTAATTTCACTCATTTGTCATTTCAGTTGTGAGTATTTTTATTCAGTATCTTCCTAGTCACTAAAAGTCAACCAACCAGGAACCAAGCTTCACTATTTCTATTCTCTTAGAAGTCCACATTCTGTGTGTACTTATCTGCCTGCACATTAATTTCTTACAGTAACACTGAAAACCTACATCTCACTTTGATAATGTAGTAATATGCAACAAGAGTCCAACTCTTCCCTCTCCTGCAAACTGTAGAGAACCTTAGACACAGAAAGAATCACTAGTTCTACTGTGCCCTGCTGAATTAGCATTTGGGATGGTCACAGAAACAGTATCCATACAAATTTGCTGTGTATCCATATGTAATAAAGCTTTAACGGAACTGTATGGCAGTAATAAGCTAAGCTGATGGATCATTATTTATGCAGATTTTCTGGGTATCAGCCATTCTTCTTGCTAGCTGAGCATGGTGCAGGAATAATAGAGGCTAATATAACTTCAAATTTAGAAACTGTGATCATAGAAGAGTAATTTCTTCCATATCAAACACTGCTACTTGGGCTTAGAACAGAATGAGAGGAAATTTAGGCAGAGGAGACCAAGAGATTTGTATTGCCTGACTAGTAATAGCATAAACTAGCCAGTAATAGCATACACTAAATGACTGAACCACAATACATATTAATACCATAAAGTAATAGGTACTTAAAACATGTAGTGGCAGTTTTACAAATCATGCAATTTCATGGCCAGCAGCCACAAAACAACCAGAGTTAGCTGTACCACATCAAGAACAAAATTGCTAGCAACTTCTCTCCAAAGGGAGATCTTTTGATGCTCAATGAAAATGAACTAAGACAAACTGATGTCAGCGATCCATGAAACAATTTTCATTTATGGAAGAAAAACTGGACTTTTTAAAAGTAGATAAAGTTTAAATATCTATAATAAATAATAAACAGTAGATTATGCACCTCACTTTATTAATTTGGGTATTCTCATTACAAAACAATTGGGAAAAGGAATATATGCATGAAGTGACAAGAAGTCAAAATAACTATGAATTGTCTAAACTAAGGTTAAAAAGTAATTATTTTCTTGTCCATAATCAACAAGACTTTCATGTCTGAGTGTGACAACACAGTCATTGTGGGTTTTTTTTCTCTCCCAGTACACATAAGGAATTAACATTTTGCTAAAGAAGCTTCATTGTTCCATGTAGTTGCAATTAAGCAGAAGCAGGCAATGAACAGTTATAATCCTAAGAATAAAAGCAGAAGCCAGCTGCTTTCCAAGACTCTCCTATTTTCTCTCCGCTCAGTGGCTGCAAGCGCTCTTATACAGCAGGCAAATGAGAGGCACAGGAGCAAATGAGAAATTCTCTACTTTTCACTACGCATTAGATTTAATAATAAACTATTCTAATAAGGAGACATTTTGCTATTCTGATGCTATGTCAAAAATATTGACTAACTTCCATTTTTGATGTATCTTAAATCCACATTAGGATTTGTAATTTCTTTTTTTTCAGTTGTCATTTCTTTAAGCTGCCTTCACATAGAAGCCTTCCTAATGTGTCTATGCTTTTCTTTAATTTTCTCTACATTAAGCTTCTATTAAACTCTTTGTGATAGAGCATGACCAGAAATAAATACAACATTAAGGGTGAGGATTGCATAATTACAGGCCTGACAATGTTTTCAAGATTATTTTGCCTTAACCTGATGTTTCATTTTGTTCAGTTCCCTATTATCTGTCGTGAGAAGATGCTCTAATGGGAACTATAATTAGAAATGCTTAAAAGGAAGAAATTCCAGAAGTCCCAAGTTGAAAATTCCAGTTATACAGAAGTCCTATGGCAGGCATATTTTTCTCCCCCAGTTACAATATATGCTAAGAATATCATCAAAATGTCTTTAAATTTTGGATATTAAAATTAAGGTTCATGGCACATCTTTCTTGACAGGAAAAAAAAGTAACAACTAAAAAGTGAACAAATTATAGATAAGAATACATTTGAATACACAGAGTAATAGATATCATTAGTCACAATCAAGACACCAAAAAAGAAAGAAAATGACATCTAATCTATAACCAAGTCAGCATACGGACAGCACAGTTTTTATGGCTTCTTCTCATCCAAGTATAAAACACAGACATTCCGGACATTTTTGGAAGACTATTTTGCAGATTAACAGTAGTAATCATTAAGTTTTGTAATGGGAGAACATGTATTTTGCTTTAATATATACATATCTGTAAAAGTTAAATAAGAATAGGTAAGGTCTTTGAAAGTGCCAGTTCCTACTACACAGAAAAACAGGACCCAACTCAACAGGACCCAATTTATTGTCAACTAATTTTCCTAAGATTATTGAAAAGATCTGAAAATGGACAATATATGGCTCTATGAGAAAAGTAAGTTCGCCCTCACGACAGAATACTGATCACTTCAGGATGCTGCTGAGCAGATGTACAGTTTTTCAGTGCTAAATCTCTACTTCAGATCTCACACAGACCTGTAAGGAGTGAAAGATAATAATATTTAGTGGCTTTTTGATGGATGATGGACAATAAATTGGAAACTCTCCAACCATATACATGGGAGACACAGGGGAATTTATTTTTGTATAGAAGGGTTACAGAACTTTCAGTGCTGTGTTCTAGTATTAATGGTGATCATTATAATCTCTAAAATATTTGTCAAATCATATTGTGATAAGATTTTAATGGCAATCAACCCAAAGGCTAGTCCTCCACCACAATTTCATTCTTTTTACAGACATATCTTTAAGACAGTGTTAGCAGTATTGGCTGTAAGGGTATAAATCTGGGAAAACCACCGCAATAGCCAAACATTAACTTCATATGGTTAGACTGCACTGAGCTTCAAGACGTGGAGATGATTTTCAAACAGGTCTTTGATGTTAACATTCACTTTTTTATATACTACTATAACATAAAAAAGTCATTAACACCTGAATAACCAATTATCAGAGTTATCTAGAATAACTGAATTTAAAGAAACAGAAAAAAGGATCGCAAGAGCTATCTAGTGTTGCAGCTACACTGCTGAGAAGATCCAAGACAGCTAACTAAAACTGACAGAGACATGTCTATATGAGCTGTGGTCACTAAAGTGAAGACATCAGTAATGCTGATAGGAGGAGAACCTTCTTTTTACTTCTACGACAAGTATTGTTCTTTTCGGTGTATTTTTCGAGGCATTTGGGATCGCCAGGAAATGAACCATTTGTTCACCCACAGGATATGCAGCGTCTTCTTCCCACTTCCATTTTGAAATTATCTTGGAATGAAAAACTTAATCACAAAATTTAAGATAAAAGAGTGAGATTTCCTGGCTTGTTATACTAGCTTCATTTCTCATTCAAATTTCTTACTACTACTGTTTTACCACTGTTTTCTTTTTTCAACAGCGTGTGCAAATATTTCATACATACTGGAAAGACAGAAAATGGAATTTTAAGTTTACTGTTTAAGAGTATTAAGAAAAGCTGAAACACATTAAATAAAAGTTGATCCTCCAATGGGCAAAACCCAATCAGACTACTTGATGGGAATTCTATTAGCATTTTCTTTAGGATATGATGATCAGCCTACTTTCCACACCAAGTTAATAAATTAATAAAAGAATTTAAAAGATAGTTGTCTCAGGACCCTCTACCAATATTATCAGACTTTTGCATTTTCAAAAAAGGGACAGAGAAGCAATTCATATAATCCTTTTGGACTCAAGTAACAATTGCTTACCCAGTAATTTCAGGATCCATTGGATTCAAATTATCTTTCAGACCCCATTCAACAGATACACAACATAAGGCTAGAATCTAGTTTGGCCTTTTGCCCAGGATAACTCACTAAACAACATCCATAGCTTCTGTAAGGAGTCCAAGATAACTTGTGAATATAACCAGTTTTGATTTGAGAGGATTAAAGCACAGAAAATACAGCTCCTTTTTTTTTTAGGGATTTGTTCCAATGGTTAATCCCTCATCGTTAAAAAAATTCCAAACCAAACAAATAAAAATCTTCCATTATGCCTGTTTTCTTACTAGACTTTTCTGGCTTCAGCTTCCTATCACCCACTGCTGTTATACCTCTCTTCAGCAGACTGAGAGCCTTTGGTACCCGATATCATTATTTTGCCATGAAAATACTGTAATGTACTCCAAACTAGAGTTCATTGCCAATAGTCTTTATGATAAACAAAATAGACTGAGTTGCTTAACTCTCAAAGAAAGCATCTTTTCTAGCCGTCAAGTATTTTTGGATTTTTCTCCAGATCCACTGTGATAACTGAAATTTTCAAAAAAGTGAATGTCAGAAAAATATGCATCTTTCTGATCTTAGACACATCAGTCCCATATACAGAGAAGAAGTACACTCTGTATTCCTATTTCCTTCTTATTATTCACCATCTTCTTATCTTTTATGTCTGGAAGTCTAGAGAGCAACAAATTGAGAGGCATACTCTCACGTTTTCAATCCAGCAGCTCAGTCAGATACGCAGACAAGGACACCAGTTCAGAACTGCTGTTTGTGTACCGAATATCAAGAATTTACAAAGCCCTCTTTCAATCAGAAAGACTATTTCTCAAAATCAGAGTTCTTTATGAATGTTCCTTCTGCATATATTTCCTTCTTCCTCTGTTTTTCTCCCCCTTCTTTTATTTTAATATGTAACTTCTGATATTCTAGCAAATGGAGCTGAAATGGGGTCTGGCTTCTTTCCCTCTCACATTTCTCACTATAGCTGTCCTGGCAGCTCCCAGGTATTTCCAGGCAGTGACTGTAGGTGATGACAGAACAACCGTACTGTTCAGTGTTTCTGGCAGGCTACCAATTTTTCCTGAGAAACTCAAACAAGAGAAGAAAAAGTGTGCTTTGTAGCACTTCATAACTCAGCTAAATCAGACTGAAATTTCCCAAGCCAAAGGTATTTCTATAACGTGACAATATACTGTGCACTGCAAATAATCAGTATACTGCTACTTTTTAAAGAAGCTGGTAACAGTTATTTAGTGAAAAAGCATTCTGCACTTAAATATACCAGTTCTGCTGTAAAAATATCTTCCAAATCTGAGATTTAAAATCTCATTACAGAATTATTGACTAAATGAATACAGCACCCAAATATATATATTTTTATAATATTGAGTACTCTATTTCAAACTCTTAATCCATTTTTTTGAAAAAATAAGGCAGACTGGATAGAGAACTAATTACATGTACTAAAAACTGTCAGGAGAACTAAGAAAAAGGGAATGATACCTTACAGAGTTGCTGATAAATGTCTAACAGAGTAACACAGAATTTAGAAAGAATCTGTCACAGAGTAATCTACTCTGTTTAAGCATATTTACTGCCTACAGGCACCTGGTAGGTTTCATAACTTAGACCCTTTAGGAGCAAGCTGGCTTGGAAAATAACTTCCCAAGAAATTCGGAAAACAATAGTTTTTGAAGGGTCCAGTGAGAAGTTATAGAATCAGACATAATACATGCAGAGCATACTTCATTATGCACTAACTGTACAAAGAAATCAAACCGAAAAGGAAGTGAATTCTCCATTAAGAGATGTGGGAAACTGAAGTCTTAAAATGGACTACAGAAAATATCCTGAAAAGGGTTAATAAATTAGAGCAAGCCTTGAATATTGAGGGTGAAAAACTGAAACAACAACTTGGGCAACTAGAGGTTTTGTGATTTCACAGTATTCCTAACATAAAAGGTCTGATGTCCCATATGAGATGAAGACTTCATTCCTTCTTGCTATGTAGCCATCTTAAAGTGACAAATAGTTTGCAGGAACAAAATGAGTTTGTTGTGACCCAGTGACAGTGCTAAGATATGGCATTAAGAAGAGGTGTATATCTTGAAAAAGAGCGGAAGTACTCCCATATCCAGAAGGAACACTACTAGAAATCCTGCTGGTCTGGAAAGGTGTTATTTGAATCAGGGAGGATGAAAAGAACTGCGTGTTCTTCCCAGCTTAAGTTATGGCCTATCAAATGGAAGTTGTTATTTGAAATGTCTCAGTCGGTTTGGGTTCATCTGAGGAGAACACCTGCGTTGGTGTCAGAGTACGGTTATAACGTGACACACCTGTGGTGTATGCTTGCACAAGCATCTTATTTCATTAACGAAGTTGAAGGGGAAGCAAACACATGACATTTACATACCATGAGGCCTCGTAAGCACTACTTAGGATAGAAGGATGCGGACATTACAACAATCAGTAAAATCAAATGGAATTTAGAATTTTGGAGTTCAGAAACCAATACCTAAAATATTTGAAGAAATATGCACACTAAATTCGAAGGAGAAACTTGGGAAACAGTARTATTGAAAGATACCTCAGGGAACAAGGAAGAACCAGGTTGTAGAAAATATGCAATTGATAATGATTAGGAAAATGCTGGTGCAATTCAAGTTGACTATACAAAAACTTTGTATCACAGCAGAATAGACACTTTCTTCTCTCTAGACATGGCTTTTGTGTGGCTACTTTTAGAATATTTTGTTAATTTTGAGCATTTTCTTTTTCATAGAAATGCTGACAAATTGGAGGGAGTTCAGAGAACAACTATTTTTTTCATGGACTAGACAGCTTAATTTTTAATGAAAGAATAAATATGTACACATATATTGTCAAATTAAATTAAAACACCTATGCATCCTAATACATTTTAAAAAGGTCTACAAATATTGAAGAACATAATTAGCAAGAACCAAAAAGAGCATTCTTAATTTTTCCAGAGCAATGGAAAATACAGACTGTAAGAGAGCATCTGTCTGGTTTTGCAGGATGGAAGAGAGCTCTTCCACACTTCTTCTAAAGTCCTGTCTTAAAATTTCAGGACTGCCTATCATCTGCAGTGTGGCTGAACTGATAGTGAATATACATAGCTACACTTACAGCTCAAGGATTTATAGCATGAGTTCAGGCACAGTAAGTTGATCCCTATTGTTATTTTTCTATGTACGTAAGATTAGCTTTGTATGGAGGCTAGCAAGACTTTTGAGTTACAGTAGAGATGAAGGATAAGAAAGAGTCAGAAGATTCTGAGAAGAGGTAGGCCAATGAATTTTTTGGATGTACAATTTTTCAAAAGAACGAATGTAAAAACAGACAGGACAGGAGATAGAAGACTATGCAGAGTGTCTGTCCACACAAGATTTTTTCCTTTTTTCCTTGTATTGACTGACAGCGATAGAGAAAAAAAAAATTTCTATATCAGAAGGATACCTAATGATCTATTCAAAAGTCACCACATTATTTAAATATTTTCCAAAAAATTAATGTATAATATCATTAACATTCTGTAAAACTGCAATTGCCTGCCAAACAACTATTGTATGGGAAAATGGAAATGGGGGAAAGGGGAAAATGTTCGCACTTGGAAACACAAAATAGAAGCTCCACAAATAATTTAAGTTGGGTCCTGATCTCTGTCTAGCAATAAACACTTTATATTTCAACAACCAGACTGTATCAGGATTTCCAGTATGGATCTAAACACTATCCCCCCAAATTATATGCAAAATAAAGATACTGAAAAAAACGTCATTATATTTACAACGTTAGGCCTACGTTTGGCTTTACTCCAAATGAGAACTACCATGAACTGCCATAATAAAGATGAACAATTGCAACATTCACTAATAACATCTACAGTATAGTTCCCTTCAAATTCAACCATCAGTTGGCTCAATTTTTTTGGATCTATCCACATGTATTCCATCACTTCTAGTCACAAAGACAAGGGCGAACAACATTCATACTGCTTAATTCAACTGAAAAAGTTAAGCCCTCCCCTTCAAAATGTGAATCAAAATACCTAATTTTAAAGCTTCTTCCTGTCCACTTACTAGGTCTGGACTCTAAATTTAGAGAACTGAGTTAGATAAGCAAAATTAGATGTGATCGTGTGAACACCCCTCAAGTCACTTATTCCATCATAAGGAAAAAAGTGAGTATACACCATTGAAGTAACTGTAATAATATGATATGATTTGGATATGGTGGTCAAAACGCAAAGAGAGTGGGGAAACAGAGTAACTTTTTTTTGAAACAACTATAAATTTCTTAAGTTTCATATAGTTATTTTTAATTGTTACATTATACTAAGCACTTAATTTCAATTTAATCAATAATTACAAAACTGAACTTTAAACAATTCTTTGAGCTGTAAATAATCTTAGGAACCAACTTTAGTTTGCACAGCACAATAGCAATTATGTATCAAAGCTCAGGATAGCGCCAGGAAGTTGAAAAATGTATTTTCTAATTGAAAGTAGAGGAAGATCAAGGAGAAGCAGGATTGAATCATTCAAGTCGAAATCTGACTTGAGGGACCGGTATCCCTACTTTCAGGAAAATTGCTCAAGCGTCTTCCAGTACCATATTCAATTATTACTGGTTTTAAAATCATATCTTAAAGATGACATCTCAATAGCACAATGTCATGATCACATCATTTCCATACCAGTTCAGTAACGACAGGAGAGCATGATGGAAAAACACCATCCACACAAGATACTAAAACCACTTCCTACAACAATCCAAGTTCTTCTGAAGCTTTGCTATCGTAGTATTTCATGCTGACACAATGAATTTTTCTGTTCTGCATTTTCTTTCTCATTTACCTAAATGAAACACAGTATGGGGCCAAAGCTTATGTTTCTTCAAACATTTTATTTGTAAACATGCTGGCAGACTGATTTTCTTCCCTTTAGACATTTTTTTGAATTAAGGCTTTAAAAAACTTTATTACAAACGTAATGAATAACCTTAACAGTTAAAGATCACTGACACTTTGTAATAAAAACTGGGATTCAACCTCTTCATCATGATTTAAGTTCAGCCACTGAGCACAGAATAGATTTTCTGAAAAACTAATACATAAATTTATAAATTCTTTTTAAGCATGGGAAAAACTGGACAGGTGAAACATTTAATTCTGTTATAACCAAAAAAAGTCTTGCACATTGATTATATTTAATAACAACATATTTTTCTTCAGTATAAGTTATTAATGATTTCTATATCTAAGTATTATTATTATATAGTCTAGGACCATTTCAACAACTCTAATTTTCAAATGCATCACAGTAACATCAAAAATAACCAACCATCATAACCTATCTTGTATTCAGCTTGAGTAACAGTGGTGAACCAATATAGGGAAAGTATTAGGTATTTACGTGCAAAGTTCTCATTTGTTAATTTCTTGGCCCAAATGCCAGTGCTGCTTGAGAAGCTGTAGCTAATTTGGGGCACTGGCTGAAATGCGTTCTCTGGCACAACTGGCTAGGCTCCGCTCCACGGAAAGCTATTCAGGGAAACTGAAGGACAAGTTCAGTCTTCCTTTCGCGCAGTGCTGGAATATAGCTTTCTAGGCCATTAAGGTAGTTTGCAAGGAAAAGACCAATAAACCAACACATTTGTTACTTTGTGCTGCTTTAGCAAAGTGAATCACCTGTAAATCCAGTTTCACTAGCTTGTACATTATGGTTATTCTATACTGCCCTGTTTTCTGATAAGCTAACCCTTAAGTTTTAGTTCCTTAAGGGTGCTAGTAGGCAATCTAAAATCACCAGAAATAATGTACATGAGCGTTTTCTTTGCATTTTTGCTTAGTTATTAAAAAGCTGTAAGACAAACTAAAAAATATTTTTAAAATTCCTAATGAAAACATGTTAAACTGCAGTTATGGTTGACAGAACATATCGGAAGGTAAAAAAAAAACATTATACGCATGTTATAATGAACTGAAATCAACACTGAAAGTCTAAGCATTTTAAAATTTGTAAGAACACTTAGAAGAAATCTAGTTATGTTAAATTATGGAAATATACACTTAAGGCACTCAATCTTAATTCTGCCCTCTAGTGAACATAAGCAGACAAAAGTAAGTATGTTATTTTAAAAGTTCAAATTAATCTAATTTGGGACTATAAATACCAAAACACTTCAATAACAAACATAGTCATTTCATATTATAACTCATGGCCATGAGGTTGTTCAGATAAGTTTGCTTTCTTTTTTCTTACCTTACTGCTCCTTATAAGTGAAATGCAACCGAATTTCCCGTTCAACCTTTATTGATGCAGGTTACTTCCATCTCTGTGCCTAGTTAGCTTTTTTGACAATGTGGTGTCAAACGAAGTAATAACAGCTTTGCAGTGAATATTTTCCTCCCACTATCTACCTCCCACTCTCTAACCTATAACACAGTAGCTCTCAATACAGTAGCTTGCAAGCGAGAATTAAGGGATCTCTTTTGCTCCCCTTTTCCTTGTGCCGGACACAACAAAAGCCACATGTGTGTTTTGTTTAGCATTGCTGTATTACAGTGCTATGGTAAATTGCCCCAGAATACTGTTAGAATTTTGTTCTGTGAGGGGACTGGAAATCCATTACACTATGTCAAGTTTTAGACTGAAAGCCCTTTAGGTTCAGAATCCAAGCTCACAGTAATTCTGTATTCCCTATTGCTTTTACTACTCCTAAGCCATGTATCACCTGACTTGTCCAAAAATACTGCAAACCGAAGTCATAGAGGAAATTTAACCCCTCCCTTATCCCTCCAAAACAAAACACCCAACCCAACACTGCCCCTTCCCATACATTTCTACACCAAAGGCGGATTTTTCTTATTCCAGGACTATCTCACCTCTGGAGTGACATCTCGTGGTGCAAACCCTGTTCCTCCAGTTGTTAAAATCAAATTAAGTTCCTTTTCATCACACCAATCTATCAGCGTCTCCTGAAAGAGAACAGGAATGCTGTCAGGTCTGACAAGTAATACCTGGCATACAGTGATCTCAGAAAACACCTAGAGGCTTAAAATGTCTTAAAAATGACTGAAGAGACACATAATAAATCAAAGGAATTGTAAAATCTCTCATGCTATTTTTTTTCAAAGACTCTAAACCACTCTAACCAACATATGACATTATAATTCAAGTATCAGGAATAATAATTTTGGAAACAGAAACAAATTCTATTCTCTATCTCTTGATCTGAAATAGAAAAATAAGAATTCTCGGTTATTACTTACATCACTGTTTATTTTGATTCTGAAATATACACATAATGCGTCAACACATGCTAATGGAGTATGTGCATTCAATTCAATTTGGTTTACATGGTTGATTCCTATTACAGTAACTTTGGTTTCCGTGCTTTACTTTTTAACAGCCTGAAAAAGGTAAGAGCAACCATTCTATAAACTTCTCTATTAAAAGATGCCAGAATACACCTGATACAGCAACACAAAACTGTCCCTTATCTTATAATCATCTTTTCTACATTCCCTACCACATCACAATACTACTTAGTACACTGGTTCCAAGGCTGGACTAAGAAAGCTGAACAGATCTGCTGCGCAAAATTCAGTGATTTACAATACTGCAGAACTCATGATAGTAGAGAAATATTTCATCTGAACAAAAAGTAATTTGCATTCTTTTTTAAATGATATTTTAAACTAGTTTTTCAGACTGTGATACAAATTTGACATAAGCATATATATTTAGTTTCAATATGATTATAGCATTTGTCCCCTATATCTACTCTGGGCAAGCACAACAGCAGGGTGTCTGTTTGGAGCTCAAAATTAGGTGACATGTTACATGAAATATATCCATGTATTATTACCCAGGAGAATAACGATCTCCAGAAATCAGTCAGAGCGATTATTTATTTTGACAGCTATCCTTACTCTAGCAAATAAAACTTTCTTTAGAAGAAGGTGAAAGCACATTTATGTTTCTGGAGTGTTATATTGGGGAAGGAAAGACCTGTTTTTGTGGCTGTTGGTGAGAAGTTCATTATTTGATTCGTAAAATTAGATCTGAGTGATATATTTACTGAGTTTAAAAAACTTAAAATATTGATGATAGCCATAAAACCGTCCATAACATTTTAAAAAGTACTATCAATTTACGTTAATCCTCAGGTGTATGTTCTGCAGGCTTAGCACTGCTAGTGTAACTTCTAGTTAAGAAAAATCTCATATACAGCCTGTTCCAAATTGCAGGTAGAATGAATTTTCATCTGCCTGCAAGACCCATCATGCAAACGTATTCAAGGATTATTTGAAGAAGTTGCACAGCCAAAAGTTATGTGTTTATTTCTCCTTTCTTTACTAATTCCTTTCCTTCTGCTTTTAAGTTTTATTGTCTTTATTAAAATTACACCTGTCATTTTAGCATTCTTGTTTTCAGCAGATTCACTGTAGTTAGGTGGGGTGGACTGTAACTTACCATAAGTTTCTGGTTATATGAACATTTCAAATAAGTCCAAGAAAACAACATGCATATCTGCCTCAGACACGTACACAAGTGAACAGCTACTAAGTCTGAGTTTTATTTTAGCTTGCATGAAGAAATCTACATTGCAGCAGTGAAAAGCATTTTAAATCCTGAAATTATTTATTTTAATAATATAGATATGCAGCATTTTTTTTCAACAGCTGACATCTCAAAGCTGTTACATTGTTTAGAAAAATATTTGTCTTGACTTTCAACAGCCACAAATTTCGGAGAATTCTTGAGAGAAGTTTCAATGAAGAAATAGTGTTTGGCAAAGTGAGAGTTTGATGCATATATTAAAAAAATTACCACCAAAAAAAATTGTCAGTATAATACAGGAAGTTGAGATTCTGTGTCTGTTTTTTTTAATTAAGTATTTGTACATGATATTTTTCTTTAGATAGAATAAATCATGCCAAACTCCACCTGGTTTTATAGAGAAAATCAATCTCTCATATGTTCCAGTTTTGCTACAGTTCAGTAATACTCCAGTTAAATTCTAAGGCATCAATAGGGAAAAAAAGAAATGTCATTTGACAGCATGCAGAAAGCTAAAGAACAACAGTATATACCTTAACTTTTCACATTAACTAAACAAAAATTAAATGGATATTACTGCTAATACATCAGTGTACTTAGGTAGGGATATAATTCTCTTTCAAGTTCTTATTATACTAAAGAAATACCAGTTTCCACTAATAAGAGCTTTGACTATGAAGCAGTAAGTTTGTGTTTCATTGTATTTTAGAAATGTAAATTGTACCAGTTAAATCTTTTAAAACCATGGAAAAATATCTGAGATTGATACTCAGCTTATTTACTTCCTCTTTTCAAAAAAATGAAGCAAAAGCTTGCCTGAACATACTAACGCAGGTTCAGAACACTCCATCTATCTGTTTTCACAGAATCCTGCGTATTAGCCATTTGAACTCTGAACACAATAAACCAGACATTTTCATTCCATTCCTAAAAAGTTGGAGTATTTTGTTATTACTTCTGATTTTTTTTGTTAATTTAACCTGTTAAGCCAGACATCATTTAGTATCCAGAGTCCTACTATTTGGGGTGAGAAAAATAAGTGATTGTATTTAGAAAACTCTTAAAAATCACTTTGAAATATCATTCCCAGTTAAAAACTGTAGCCTGCAATATTCTTTTTTACATTTTAAGTATCTAAAAAAAGGAATCACCACCCCAAGCAATTAAGGACAAAAGGCTACTCATATTCACTTTGCTGCTGCTACCAGTCCAGCTATATTCTCCATTGGCTTAGCACAGAATTGGATTTGCTGTATCTTCAGATGAGAATTCCTCCAGGCCAGGGGCTTGGTATTTGGCAGCATTCCTTTACTGATGCTATACAAATAAAGTAATGATAATACAACTCTCCAACTACAGAAAATTCCATTAAGTAACTTTTGAGTGTCCATCTCTTCTTCTATTGTTTCACTGATGATAAGCAATCACAGAAAAAGAAACTGGGCAACAGGTTATGTAAATCACTCATTCCACTCAAGTCAATGGAATTATGTTGATCTATAGTAACTATAGCACCTAGTCCTGAAAACAGTTCTATAAAATTACTATCAAATTAAAACAAGCCAAAACAAGACTATGGACATTGAGAAAAAATAACCGAATAAATAACTAATATTCTAAAACATGCTTTCTCACTGATTTTCTATTGACAAGGCAGACAAGGAGAAATCAAGTCATTAGAGTTGGTTCCTCCAGACAGATTTTTACTTCTTTCATTCTAACCTGTTCAGATTTCCCTGTAGTCCTACCATAATCATATTGATTATATTTTTTCTCCTGCACAGAAATAACACGTCAGCCCAGCTGCCACCTTTGGCTTTGGATCACATCTGATGCCCTATCCTATATCCTATTTCTTTTTTTTTTTCATTTAAATAATTAAGAAAACCTTCTATCTAATACACAATTTAATTCCATCTCTTGCTCCCTCTTCTAGGTATACAGCATACAGTACACAGGTATACAGTAAAACATTATTTTCTTTCATTTTTCTTTTAGCCACGCTAGTTTTCTTTCTTTTTTCACATAGTGGATTTTCAAGAATCTCCACTTAGCCCAGATTTGACAAATGACACATGCATGTTCAGTTCGCATGACTGATAAAAGCTTGTCATTTTTGACAGTGTTCCCTATATAAAGCCTTATGATTTATACACACTTTAGTTTACTACTTACTTGCACTTTCTAAGGCATTTATATACACAACAACAGCCACCTGGCTTCAAAACCCCCCACAACCTGGAACTACTTGTTGGACTTCCTATGCATTGCCCAGACCTGAAATTATTTCAGTTATAACACTGCTCACCAGAAACATTGTTTATGATCTGTTTGAATTTTCTCATGACCATTTCGTTGATTTTACCAGTTCAGGAAAATCTTGCCTCATTCTTTCTTTGACTGAGTTAATCTTTCATACATACATTCATTCATTTTAAGGCCAGTAAAGACCATTAACTCATGGAAAGCATGTCTACACTGCATGGCACAGTGCAAAGATCCTATGTTTGCTGTTGATTCACACTTGCAAGTTCATATAAGCACTGCCATGTTAAGACACACTAAAGTAAGCGCAAAGGCTGTACAGATGTATTCTTGCAGCACCACAACTAAGCTAAGGAGACCTGCCAATTCATTCAGGCAATGGCTATACCACTTCCAGACCTAGCTGGTTCTGTGGAGGTACCTTAAGCATCTCAATGTCMAACATGTAAAATTGTCATTAGACTGAGCTGCAGTACAATGGGAAAGCCACAACTCTAGGGCTCAGGTATATCTTTCAAAAAGGACTTTGTCTTCATCTGAAGGATTCAAAACACAGAAAATACATTCTCACTTAATTTGGATTTGGTAGGATTTTCTAACAGCTATCCATGTATACCATTAAGCATTTCTTGTGTTTCCAGTAACTGTTTCTTATTACTACTTTTCCTGTAAGAAGTCTCCCCCCACCAATGGTACCTGGGAATCCTTCTCACAGAATTCACAATGGCAATGGCTAGTATACTTTTTATAAAACCATTTATTTGCCATCTTCTAATCACTGCAAGTAAGCGAACAGGAGAAACAAATAGGGTTATTATAGAGAGGCCTTTCTGGAAAGAAAGGAACAATTTCCTGATCTTTAGAGATAATTCAAGTTTGTGGGTTAATCTGCTTAGTAATTGTCTGTAACGTTCATTGCCAATAAGGCCTACTGTCTGACTAAAGTCATAGGCACTCTAATTTTCTGTCCTTGATTACTGTGCGTGATCTCTGCTTCACTTAAATAAAGGAGTAGAGCAGCACTAAACGTGTAATTAATGATTTCATTTTTAGGGTGACACAGGCATCCAACCATTGACATTATATTATGAAGCTTGATGTTTGCCAGGAATTTGAATCTGAGAAAGGTTGCAAGACTCATCCAGTCCTCTGACGGCTACTGTATGCGGCTCTTCCACATGGGCATTAATGAGACTATGACGAATGCCCTTAACTGGATTAGAAATAACTACAAAGCACATAAAAATGGTCACCATGGATCAGACTAAAGGTCTACACAGAGAGGCTAAGGCCTTGAGGACCCTCCTTCTCCTCTGATTCTACAGATCTATGATATTTCTTGTCTTTCTTTTAGTCCTATTTTTCTTAGCACTTTGCTACGAATGGGTGATTCCAGTCACATATACTATGCCTCCAAAATGACTGAGGATAAATTTCTTGGTGCTTATCATGGTGCTTATTCCTGGGATTAACGTGTATATCTTTCTTCTTATCAATATATAATTTGCTTCATAATATAGGGACTTGTATTTCAACGCATGTGCATACTTTCACACATCTTAACCTTTGAAATATGACAGGTACACCATTACCATTTAAAACATTCATTAAAAAAGAAAAAGGAAATGCTAACAAATGCAAGCAGACAGGTTTTCCTACAGAGTCCATGTAGAATTCTTTCATTCTACACTCAGTATTGACACTGGTTAACTAATTCTATAGCTGACAAATATGTTCAGTATTTTGCCACATTTGCTAAATTTTTCTAGTCCAAATTTTCCAGAAATTTTTTCTCCTTATATGCACCACTAATCCCATATGAAGGATCATTTAAAATACATTAAAATTTAAATGAGCTTGCTGGACAAATATCAATGTTAAAATATGAAATTTAATTACAAAGCAATATGCATTTATTTACATTGGACTCTGAAACAGACGCATTCTTCAGAAATTCTTAAAACAACTACTCTTGGCCGAAGATATTGTGGTGGCTTTGGGGAAAAGCTACTGATAGTGGTTAAAAATGCAAAATTCTATATTTCTGCAGCACAGACCTTCTAAAAACTACAAACATTGCCAAATTATATAACCAGCATACTTCTATATTTAGAAATAAATCTTGTTTACTCTGGAACAGTATACTTCATAATGCAAAGAAAAATCCAATAATTTAAAAATAAATATTCTTAAAAACAAAAGTTCTTCCTATTTATGCATAAAATGTTTTTAAAGCTACAATGGTAACTTACCTTTCTTAGCAATCCAAGTCAAAAGAGAATTATTGTACAAAAAGCCACATTAAATATCAGCTTAATTTTCTTTTTCTGGGTGCCAGGTCTCATAGTAAAAGAAATAAAATGGTATCTGAGATCATTCATTGAGAAATTATGAGTGAATAAGACTGTGGAAAAATATATCAAAGCAGAGAACGTTTGCATGCTAGCAGTTTTGGCAAGGAAGTTGGATGTAATTTTATCCACTGGGTTTCAGGAACACATAAACATTGGCAGACTAAGATCTCATAACAAACTTTACTTAGTCATATGGCTTAAATAACTCCAAACTCCAGCTCACAAAAGTTTAACCCAGATATTACGGCACGTGATAGCCAACTCAGTGTGAGTCAGAAATTCACATCACAGCACACAAATATGAAGTAGGAAAAAAAGACAAATTTGAAGTTACCTCGGTACTTATTGTCCCTCATTACCGTAATATTTAAGAGTTTGAATCTTCTCTACCCAACTGACCACAACTTGTCCATTAAATTGAAAGGGAAAATCAAGTATTGAGAATCTTGCAAGAACATGAATAGCATAGAGCAAAAGCAGTGTAGGAAAGATAAAGATGTAAGTTCAACATTCAGTTTGACAAAAAAGAAGCCCTTAGAAACATTAATCTATTCTTGGAATTAATTTCATATTTTTTGCTCCATTTCTTCTGAAAGTCGTATTTCATATGCTCACAAACTTTCCCTTACTGCTTGAAAACTTCACTGAAATGGAGAGGTATGAAGACACCTTATGGATGGAACAAAAATCTTGTAAATAACCAATTTCAAAATTATTTAAGAATGTTGGAAAATGAARTAGTAATATTCCATTAGAATATACTCTACATTTTCTAATATCTCCGCCCTTTCTTTCCTTCCCCCACCATTAGAAGGCAGAAAGTAACAGAAATCTTAAGATTGTTCTCAAAGTGTAGTCACTGTAGTCAAGAAGCTTGGATGAAATGCAGGTACATATCTGAATGTCTCTATATAGACCTTTTATTTTTTTGAGATTTTCCTGAACATAGTTATTAGCCTTTTGAAGATACTACAAATATATTTGCAGTTTTCAGCATTCCAGTCATTTTACACTTATTTTTCTAAATACTGTTCCAATATTAGTGATAAATAGAAAGTAGTAAAAATGTAACTATTCCACTGAAATGCAAAATTGTAAAGCGAAGAAAACCATAAAAATGATCTCTATAAATAGCTTGATTTTTTTAAACAGAAATTTAATTGTAGGCATTTTCCATTTCTAATAAATTGCAACTATCATGTATTTCAAAGCTCAACATATCTATGCAGCCTGTAATATGTAACATTTATAAAAAAAGTACTTCATAACTTGTAAAAGTTAGCATACATCTTCATGTAATTATCCCTAAATTAGGAAAAAAAAAGTAGGCACTGAAGTTCAATGCTCAACTGAAGTCATCTATACAAATAAGCAGGGAAAGTAAAGCACAGAGATGTGCACTGAAGTGTTTGCCGGTCAAACTAGCAGGACTGGGAGCACCAGCACTGAAGTAACTTGCTTTCTAAGGGCTGAGATTAGCAAAATATTCTGAACTGTTAGGCTGGAGACAGGTAAAGACAATGAAGACCATTGCTGTACTTCTTGAAACATGCAAGACTCACACCAGGATAAGATATTTAAAACCTCACTTTTGTGATTCTTGTCCTCTCAGAAAGACAAAAGAGAAAGAGGGATTCTTAATTCTAGTTAATTAGGCATTAGTCTTAGTATAAACAAGACAAATTGTGATTTTATTGTATGATTTATCAGACTGAATTAAAATCTAAATGGGATATAGATCAGATGTAAAGCATGAGTCTGTATATGGGGCAAGGCTCAAGAATTACTGGTTTCCTTCTGTACAAAAATCCTATCCAATCTACTGTTAGCACCACCAGTATCCTCCTGAAGTGGGTGTGGAGTTCTTTAAATCACAGTTACTCACTGCAAAGCTCCTGTCACTTTGGTAGAACAGTCTTCCTCAAGTGTCTGGAGGAAGCGATGGAAGTTGGGAGTTATCAGAAGAGTCAGAATTAGCATTTTCCAAACATGTCTACTTCTTGAAGCAACCTTCCTGTCCACTCTGATTTTGGCAGCTACGTCTGTGCATAAATATGTGTGTGTGCATACATACACACATGCTCATCTTTACATATTAAAAATACACTAGCAAAAGCACCAAAGTTCAATGTGGCTTGTTTCTTCAAGTGTAAAAGACCTCTTTCTAAAATATGTTTATGTACTAAAATAAATATTATAGCAGTAATAAAAACTCAGTCTCTCTTCAGAATTTATTTCAAACCAATTAAAAATTAAATAAAAGAAAATCGTAACTCTTCCTAGCCAGTGTTACTCTTCTCAGTGAGAATCTTGACATCTAATACATATTCCTCTGATTATTCTTATAACACAAGCTAAAATAGCAATTGCAATCAAAAAAAATGGGGAGAAAGCTGAAAACCCACTAAATTAATCCATAACTGCTCACTAATGGTTAATCTGAATGGTTAATCTCTCTTCAAGACTTTCTTTTTTAAAGCAGCACTTCAAAGCCTCATTATCACAAGATACAAATGCTCGGTTTTGGAGCCATAAACCTGAGATTAACTGGGTAGGACAAGATGGCTTTTTCCACATTTTCTTTTCCTTTGCATACATTAATGTTAATCTAAGATTGTTTGAAACACTGTTTACTTTGGATTTCCTTCTCAGAATATGAAAAAGCAGCTTGATGTTACGCATAAGTAAGTAACTTTCTATAACTACAGTTCTTTAAAATATCTTACCTATGTGTATCCATGTCTACAGTGCATGTATCCCATGCACCACAGATCAGAACAGTTTAGCCAACCATCTTTGCTGGCTGTAACTCAACCCTGATATCCTAGGTCCTATTCTTATCAAAGACATAGAAACGGCAAAGCCACAGAATACCAGCTGTCAACTTCTCTGAGGTGCCAAAACAACATTAAACTGATTTAATAGTAAGGAATCAGGAAAAGCATGTGGGCTGCATAAGCAAAGGAGATACATCTCAGAGAACTCCAAGTACAAACAGATAAGAATCATATTGCCATGATAGCTCTCAACTCAGATAACTGGTACTTCTTTGAAAACTATACTTGAAAATAAGCACTCTGAGAATTTCCATGTGTATATTTGCCCTCCATATTTACATGTGGAGAAAATCCACATCTCTAATTTAAGTCAGGTTCTACTCTGCATCCACTTGTTCTGTTTAATGGGCAGTGAGCATACTGAATTAAAAATGACTGCAAAGAAGCTTCTGTAATTAAAAAAAAAAAAAAAAGCATGAGAAATCCAGCTGTGGGAAAATTGTTTAAATTGAAATATTTGGTTTTCTGCAACTATGAATTTTTAAAAAACAGTGATACAATTGTAAAATTATGATTGATTCTTATAGAACCCAGTGCAGCTTCTAGCTTCATTTTCTAGTTGTAAGCATAATCTTATGTATTATATGTATTTAGTTACAACTGTACAGAACACTGTTTCTTTTAACCCTTTTAATATTATTACATGTTACATAATTTTGTTTTTGGTGTGGCTTTCACGGAAATGGCAAATTGAATGGAGTGATAATCACTCTAATATCTAAAAAGAAAAGTTTAGATGGGGGACAAAGACAAGAGACATGAAACCATCACAGTGACAGGGAACTACTTTAGTCCAATGCAATTTCTGGGATAAATTTCCCATGTATTAACTGTTCATGCATACCATCCACAGTCAATGAATGAAATTGTTTTTTAAAAAAAATCTATTGTTTTACATGTGAAAATACAATAAAGAAAATTTACCTACCAATAGCTGGTGTATTTTGAGATATTTAGTCCATATATACATTCTAAGAGTGGGTGAACTCGTGGCCTGCCTTGGAGTATCTTGGGAGGTGCGTTCCAGCTCCTCCCCTCCTCCTGCTTGCTGCATGAAATATAGGGCAGAGTGCATCCGCCACCACTTCAGTTCCTCTTAAATGCACAACCATACCTGAAAGAGATTCAGAAAGAGGGGAAAGGAAGGTAGGAGACTAATGTACATGCAGACTGTATGTCTCAAAGAACACCAGTTACTGATTAGTAACCTTTCTTCTTTGAGTCTGCATGTACATTCCAGCAGTGACTCACTCTGAGCAGTTACTTTGCCTTTTACAACCCAGAAGAGAGTCTGAGGACTCCCACAAACAACAACCACGGCATCACTCTACTGAAAGCTGAAACAGTCCTGGATACTATTAGTCTAACATACTGCTGAGTGAAAGCAAAGACAGAACTCAAGGTGGTCTTATGCAAGTGTCCAAATATCATGCACTACAGATATTAAGTTTGCCAGGGATCTAGTGGAATATACTTTGGCCATGGGTGGAAGTTCCTCTTGCTCAAGTCCACACACGGTCAGAAAGCCGTCCGAACAACTGTGCAAATGAAGTTAGCTGAACTTCCGGAAATTCCCAAGCAAACAAACTGAAGCTTACTAAAAGACTCGGATCTGTGAAGAGAAATGGTAGGGCACTTATGACATCAAGTATGTGAAGTATAATATTCAATGAAAGAAGCATAAGAGCTGGGGATGAGTACCAGAAGACTAACTACCTGGCTACTCTGGAACTTTGAAACAACTTCAGGAAGGAATCTTGAACGACTGAAGAAAAAATACTCTGTCCTTATAAAGGACAGTATGTGAAACGGTGGCCATATGGATCTGTTTCCCCAGCAGTTCATTGAGATAATGGTCACCAGATGTGCCACCTTCATAGACACAGGCAGGAGTAAGAATTTCAGACCTCAAAAGGGAGAAGGATCCTACAAGGTAGTGGTTTCCCAAGACTCTTCAGTTATAAACAGTTCAGTATGTCCTGATCAGCTCTTTTAGGAAGCTATGAATGGTGAAGTGTGAGAACACAAATGTACTCAACCAGAGACAGCAGCCAGGCACCTTCACCAAATTACAAGAAGGATTCAAAAAAACTGGATATAACAAATAACCTGAGAGAGTTGGGATCAAAGCATGGAGGATAAAAAGCAGAAACAAACACATCACACTGAAAATACTGCTTTCTTAACAGAATATGCCTGTCTAAATAATACTTTCATGTTACTGGCTAGCATTAATCACACTGGAGAAAAGCAAGAATGGGCTGCTCTAGAGTATGATTCACCTTTTGACATGGAAGGTCCTGAGACCAGGAAGAGACATGTGATCCTATTCCTGGGATTACAGGACCTGTAATCCTGACGAGACAAAGAATGAGTTTCACAATTATCAAAGAGCTTGGAACCCAAACTACTGTGGCCATGCTGAAACTATCAAATGATTTACTTCTCTGAGCAGTGTTGAACTTGGAACATGTAAAAACATATGAACTAACCATAGAAATAGAAGTATGCCTGAGAGGGATGCAGACTGTAGCAAACTTTCAAACAGAACTTGTAACTCCTCCTGTTAGGGTGGGCGGCAGATAGGTCCATCATGAACCTATCCCATTCATGGAAGACCCACTCAAACATAAGAGTTGATCTTCCATTACTGATCCCAAACTTGTGGTCCTGCTTACAATGCTAGCAAAGAGCCGAAAGAGCTTGGAAAATTAATTGCCAAGAAGTGGTTCCCATTGGCTACATTTCATCACCTCCTGAAAAGGCAGGAGATTCTCATTCCTGCTGCTTATATACTACATTGTGGCTGAACTGCCTATCATCATTCTATGAGTGAGATTCAAGAGGAAAATGAGGAACCTTGAATGCATTTCAGACAGCGCAGAGATCCAAAACACTGAGATAACACAACCATGATCAGAGTTTTGGCAGACATACAGGGAGCTCTCAACTGACTCAACAAAAGCACTGAAATTGATAATCCCAAAACCACACAAAACAGAGATAACATTAGTGACTCAAATGACTAAAATATGAAACTAAGTATCCTGGGTCTATTTCCTAAACTAGCAAAGGAATGATGAAGGGAGCAGCATCCTAAACTTGAACATACAAATGTACTAGTTCAGTTTCTGTAAATCTGAGATGGAGCAAAAATTCCCTTTTGTTGGGATGGAGGATGCCTCCTGGGAACAGGAGAGTATTGTCCTTCTGTTAGGCAAAGACTTCATAAGAATACTGAAAACAGACATGGCAGGAGGAAGAATGATTGGGGATGTTGTGAAGGCAATAAATGAGACAGCATATTTTAACCAGGAGAAGAGAGGGAAGCATGGGATAATGACCCAAACCACTCTGCAGATGTGGAGCAGGCAACTGGATTCAGGCAGTGCTGTGTCTGTGTTACCAAAAAGGTAATGAAATTGTCTGCCCTGTATGCCACTCCTTGAGCAAGAGTACGGGAAGAGCTAAAATACAATCTCTATGAATACCACAAAAAAAATCTCACATAGCAGGGTACGAGTACACCCACAGTCAGAATGTACACAGTGAAATTACTCAAAAAAGAAAAAGTGTGTCTTTACTGAATATTTCTCTACATGTGTTCCAACCCTGATAACTTACAATCAATATACTATAAAAGGAGAAGCAGCATATTGCAAGTCTAATCAATGCAAGATTGCAGTATGGCTTTATCAAGTCAGACATCTGAATGAGGTGCCAAAACAATGAGTGAATTTTAGCAGAAGCACATACAGTACTGCAAAGAACAGACAACCTTATGTCCTCTAAAAGAATACTCCTAAAGGAGTAAGCTGCTTGGATCCTAGCAGAATATAACCAAATATTCCTTGGGAAAGTCTAGTTTAGCTAACTCTAAGTATATACAAAAACAGACCTGGATGGAACCTCAGTTATTCTCTCTCTCTGTCCAATTGAAGATTATTTTGTCATACCTGACAGATACCTGTCTACAAAACATACTCTTAAAGATCAGTAATATGCTCTACTTTGGGGGGAAACAGGCACTGGAAGAACAGATGAATAAATAAATTGTTTTAAATGAAAACCTGAATTTCTGGAAGAAATTTAGAGATGTGTTCTAAAGTGTAACTTCTTCCTTATGAAGGACTATAAACAGAGTCTAAGCCAGTTATACCAGGGCTCTTAATTCACCATCTTCTCTGTTTAACTTGTTACAATGGACAAGTAAGACTGATAAGAACCACATTAATATTCCAGATTTGAGTTAACTCTTCTACTTAAGAGGAAAGTCTGATAATTACTGCAGGATGAAAAGAAATCACACGTTACTAAACTAGTGGATGAAGGGCTGAAATAGCTGCTGGATGTATACTAAGCCTAATCATCATTAGGTCCATGAGTTGTCAACAACTGCAAATACTCTAGAGTACTGAGAAACCAAGCCCTCACAGAAGATAGATTCCCCCTGAAATGAAACCACTTTCATTTTGTAGCACGTGTATATGTTATGGGCCGTTTCTTACCCTGAATGTTCTGTATATTTAAATAGTCAAAGACCTTATTACACATCACCATATGAAAAATGAGGTCTGAATGATGCATATATCTATCAGCCTGAAGGATTAACACGGGAAAAAGGCAGAATGACTGGAATAGATGCTCACAAGCTCCTGAATTTGAGGTACAAATACTGTCCAAGCCATGCTGTCACGACTGTGGTGACTTAGGCACTGGTTGTTTTAAACACAAGAGAATGAGTGATGGTAGATAAGCATAACAGATCAGAAATGTATGGACATAGAAAGACATCACCCTAATGATTCAGATGCTCTTCCCCTCTAGAGAAGAGATATTTGCATTTCTTGATGTTCTCAGTCACAGATTAATCTTTGGTGAATAATACTATCAATGCAACTTCCCATTCAGATATCCAAAGGAATATCTGTTGAGAAGATTTGGCTGTAAATTTTGAAGATCCTGAAGATAAATAGTTGTTGTTATTATGCTATGGCAAGCACAATTCCATGAACTGGCTTGTTACATAAGGAATGGATCTAGCACCTCATTGCTTGCTCATGCAGTGCGTGACAATAGTGCTATTCACCCCAAATCATTGTTCTGACCATCAACATATGGATAAAGAACAGCCCTCCAATTTTGCCTAGCAACATCTACCAGATGCCTCTCTTTTTGCAACAGTGAAGACATTTACTGACATCGCTGTATATTTGCGGGGATACCCCTACCAGCTGAGAGATTTCAAGATTACTATTAGGTTCCATTCTCTAATGCCTAATTAGGATGCAAAAACTAAAAGTGTTTTCAGCCATCCAGTGCATGTACAGGGAATGAGACCTAACAACTGAAGGCATGATCTTGCTGTGATCTATGACTGTCCTGGAACTATTCAGATCATTTCAGAGAAGCGTGCTTTTGCCATGGTGAAGTCTATCAGGCCACCAACCAAATCTATTTATTTCCTGAATATGAATTAGATGAAAGTTATCTGTGTTCGTCTTTCTATTCTAGTACAAAATAAAAAAGTATGTGCAGAGAACACAACGTTATGTGTCATTTGATGAAGAAAGGATTCTCATCCAAATCAGCTCACTACATGAGTATGCAAGGATATTTATTTTTCACAGGAATAATTACTACCACAGCCAGACAGGGAAGAAATTACAAAGTAGCATTTTTAGACAGTAAATGACTTTCCAAGTCTAATAATCAATGCCAGATTTAGTTTCTAGAAAACAATAAAACATTAAGAGAAAATCTCTTCTTTCAAAACTATGTAGCATCCTTTATTTCTCCAATGTAGGGAAGGGATGAACATCCTGCTCTGATACATTATTGTTGTGGGGATATATGAATATGGAAGAGAAGGGTGTATGTGAGAGAGGAAAGAAGACTGGAGGATTCTGCAGCTGGTTAGACCACACTTCTCCATTATCTGTTGATCAGGAGTAATCTTGGAAACAATACAAATAGTTCTCAAAAGGAACAAGGAAAGGATAAAAATCCATTAAGATTCAATAACAGTTCTTAATGCAAAAAACAGGCTGACTGCTGTTGAAGGCAATGACAAATAAACAACTGTGATCATTACAGAAAAAAGTCTTTTCCTATGAAGCCCTTTCTTATAGGGATAGAGCATAATAGAAGCATACTATAACAAACTAATAATAGGCTGTCTTGTTGTTCAGGAGACTCTTTTTTCCTGAACTCTCAAGTATAAGCATCCAAAGACTAAAATCTAGTGAGAGAAACTTTTGGCACAAATAAGAAAATCCAATTTTAAATTAAAAAGGCCATTCTCTTCAAAGGGAAGATATTTTCAGGATTCAGTGTATGCTCAGTGGGCTCTCTCTTATAAGCCTAAAGGATTGTAGCAATTACACATGATACTGGGTGAATGCTGTTGCCATAGAATTTGATGAGCTATCTTCTGCTTCTGTTGCAGCTTGCAGAGGTATCTTAGCATTAGCTGGTCTCACTGCAATCAAAGATTTCAATTAATCATTATACTCAGGAGAAATTTGATGCAGAACAACTCACATTAGAATTCCTTTTTCTACCTAAGAGCTGAAACTTTCCGTTCATTTCTCTGTGGAAGGTTTTTAAAAGATGTTCATTTTTTCTTGATACATATTAAAAATCAAATTACTTGAAGTGGTAATAAAAACATTCAAAATCCTAAAGAGATTTCAAAATCATGTTCCAATTGTCTCTGCAGCTGGTGTAAATGAAGCTAAAATCTGCCAGGATACTAAGGTTGTTCAAACATGCCTTTCTGGGTATGGCAAATCTCTCAGGCAAAACAATATGCAGAATGTCAAACAACTTTTGACATTTTTGCAGAATTCTTTGTACTGTGATCTCCAAAGTTTCTAAGGCCCTAAATTCTTGGAAATGATTTGTTACTATACGGAAAGATATGCTGCCACTTTGTTAAATGACAAGGATTAAAAAAATTTTTTTTATATATATATATATATATATACACACACACACACACTCATATATACATATATTTATATTTATATATTATACATCCTACTGAACTGACTGAGGTGGACACAAGTTTGTAAAAAGTCTGCCTAATCTGGTAAAGTTGCTGCAAATGGAGCAACGGCACTTTTCTTCACAGAAGCAATCTACCTCAATCTAGTTTCAAAATGTTAACAAAGCCGTAAAGGCTAGCTAGGACATGAACAAAGTTCAAAGCAACACATGAAAAGAACTGGAAAGGAGGATAATTCCAAGCAGAATCACTTGTCATCTCTCATTTTTGTAAAAGCATATGCCAAACTTCACTTGCTAAAATTTAAGGATCATAAAASAAATACTAATAAGTACCATGAGAATGGGAGAAATAGACAATATTTTCTCCTAAAGGAGAAGCAATCCTTACAAATGCTTGCAGCTATCACACTGCAACTTTTCGTTGCTGCAGTGGAAATCTTGATATATTCAAAAATACTTCAGTCCCATGATTTCAAATGAGCTCGTTCCAACACAAAATAATATCGTTTTTGTGACTGACAGTTTTGAAACATACGCTACTAATTGTGGAATAAGAAACACTTGCACTAAAAACGTCACCCATACAGGTACTCTCACCACTTAACCTTGAATGAATTAAGGCTGAATCAGTTAAGTGCCCTAGCACTGAAGGTATTTGTACCATATTCTCCAGTTGCAAAAGTGAGAGCGAGAACTGCGCGAGAACCAAAAACTTCAGGACCAAGGGAATATTAATTGACAAGTGAAACCCTTACAGGATCTGCTTCAAGAGGAATTAACGATTTATAAACTCTAACTACTTAGCACATGGTGAACCAAAACTTGATCTTGAAGTGTCTTTTTTAGTAAAAGCAAATACAGTGTTTTCCCTTTTATTCTTGGGAACAGTTTTTCTAAGAGACCTGCTTTGGTACTCCTCTGAAAAATGAAGTTGAATATTTTTGAGCAGCCACTGAAATACAGAGGAACCCTGTCACCAAAACAACACTAGCTTCTCAGAGAGGCAAAAGTAGCTGCAGAGGCATTTTTTCTTTGCTTATGCAAACTCTACCTCCTTCCCTCAAAACTCCAATTTTCCTCAAATAAAGGTCTTCATTTATTTTCTTTGGATTTTATCTTAATTCTTACAATGAACTTCAAGAAAGGACCTATTTTTGACCTCATCAACTCCATCACAAAAGCAATAAAGAAAACAGAGCATCTGTCATGGACGAGCCTAACAGCCCACACATGAGAAACGGGGAGTTCTGGAATGTGCAAAACTAAGTCTCCCCTTAGGGAATATTAACTATACTTAAGACAACTATTTACTAAGAAAGCTAGTACTGCTGTAGACATCAAACCAAACAATGACAACCTGCTTAATGACTTAAAATGCTGTGGAGAAACTGAGACTAGCTGGATGCTCTTTCCTATTTTTAAATTCTTTACTGGGAGAATCTTAAGGACATTTGACGTAACCAAGGTATTCCTGGCACAGGAGTTTGAATCTGATCACATCAGTGTTAAATTGGTAGTGATATTTATTAAAGTCTGGTAACATCTGTTAACTTTTTGCAAGCATATGCTTTTAAGTGGTTTCATACGCAATAACCAAAATGATGTTCAGACTGCTTTAGATTTTATTTAAAGGGTTACAAATTAATAGCTACGTGGGTTTCTTATAACATGTTTAACTTCTAAACCTCAAGTGATTTCTATTGTGTTACTCTTAGCATACATTTTCCACCATAATTAAGAGAGAAATAAATATTGATAAATATTGATATTAATGAAATTGCTTTCACTTAGTTTATCTGAAGTTTATATTAAACCATCATGACAATCTAAAAAAAAAGATATTCTTTTAAATGTCACAATTAACACACAGGTATTGCAATTATTCATCACACTTTCATAAATGGGTATCTCATGCCTCTCTCCTCCTGTCTTTCCTGAAAGGGAATGGAAAGAGAATATGTACATGCTTTTGGTCTTCCAAATGTTTTGCCAAAAGGATATGCAAGGAGATCCAGTAGTTACAGAAATGTTTGGGGAGTGCAGTTGTGGATTCAGCAGGTTCTAGTGAAAACAGTGCATTCCTGTTGCTATTGCTTTACTTGAATCAGACAGAAAGCAGAGCTTATGCATCTGAAATGTCTGCTGCTTCACAGGAACAGAAGCCTCTTTGCTAAAGCATGAGTCATTTCTAGAGTTGTGAAGCCAGAGAAAGCCCTCTGGACTAGGAAGTGCTTGTTCTTTAAAGATACACAGGGTAACCTTTAAAAGAATCTTAAGTATATAAATATACTTAATAAAGAAAGTTGCAGAAGAAATGGTAAGTCTTTTTGACTGTGTATTACCTGCATTATATACAATTGTTCTAACACATGGTTGTTATATGAAAATGTTTATGTAAGTAATTTCTGCTTTTTTAATTGCAAAACTTCCCTGTCTGGACATGTTATATTCACATTGCAGTCATGTGCTCAATGCAGTTTAAAATCAAGGCATTTCAGTAATAATTAAAAATATCATATTACTCCTTTCAAAGACTTGTATCATCTCCCACACATTCTACTTTGAGGATTATGATGCATGCAGTTTCTTACCTCTGGACTACTACTTTCCCTTGTAGAGACAATTGCCACTTTAGTGCTGGAGAGTGATGAAGAGCCTACACAGTCAGAAGAGTCATCCAGAGAGTATTTTCAGTAACACAGAGTAGGTGGAATGAGTGTATGTAGGAAAGTATGCACTAAATTTTATCTATGAGCAAGAACTGGGCAATGTCCTCTGGAAATTAAGGACCAGGCAATCTTCCATTTATAATGTCTCTGACATACACCTAGAATTCCCTTTTTGTTTCAACAGTGATCACCTCTGATTCTACAGAAGAAGGCTTTACTTCTTTCTTGCAATTACAAAGAGAGTCTTTTCTCTCCTGTAAGAATTCCCTCTACAGGCAAGGTAATACCTGTGATATTTGAAGATGGAAAAAAAAAAAATCAAAGAATTTTTGTTCTCTTAAGAGTTATAAATTTGTGGTTTACAACCATGTCTGCCAGGAATCGGAGAACTCTATAGAGTATTACTCCTAAAGCTTTTACTTTTGTATCTATAAATTTAAACACAGTATTTTACACTTTGTCCATTTAGAACTTTTGCTGTTGGAGCTGTGATCATCAGTACTGATCATCTCTAAAAAATGAAGCAAATTTCCACGCCACTGTAGCTATTCCTTCCTAAATGTCAGAGATCATTTAGTAATTCATTAAGGCTCCAGCTGCTGCTTCAGCTTTCACTTCTGTCCAACTCTAAAAACAGGGATATTTTTAGTAGGAAATTCTAAACATTTTTAGCCTCTCACCCTAACTCCAAAATATCTCCCAAGATAGCATCATAAGCGCTTCAGCTACAGAATATATATTTTAATGGAATGAGCAGTATATCACTCTCTACACTAAAATTAATGTTACAAATAAAAACATTTTTTTTCTAAGACTCCTCCTTTACTATCTCATTCTTTGCATACTGGGAAACTTGAGTTTCATGTATCTTAGGCTTTGAATCTTTAGAAAAAAAGGATACTAATCATGATGAAACTGATAGGCTGGAAAGCAAACTACCACTTTTTTCATCTACTGAACTGAAGATTATAACTAGCAAGTTAACATCTGGACATCCTCATTTTCAGTACATATGAAATAATAGTATTTTCTCAAAAAAACATTGCAGGCTAACAGAATAAACTGGCTTCACCCCTTTGGGCTCCTCTTATTAGAATTATTTTTTATAGGCAGATAATGAATTTCTCATTGACCTACTCGTAGAAAAATTTCTAACAATAATATCTGTTCTTTGGGTAGATTTCAGTGCCTGACTAAGGTCTGATAAGAGAGTGTTCGATTCTTTCACAAACTCTAATTCAGACATTACCTTCACTTCCCCACAGCTAAATTAAGATGGAGGAGAGAAGTAAGTCAGATTTTCATGGAGAGTTTTGGGCAACAGAACCAGTAAGGATCTGGAGAACCATTTTGCATTAACTTTTTCTAGCAGGGATAACAGAATGATTGTTTATATTGCAGTTTCAATTTTAAACTGATTTTGTTATTTGTATTTTTTACTGGCATTGGTAAGCAATTATCCACCCTGTATATAAAATAAACTTGCTGCCTGGATATTATTTGTCAATGGGGTTGATGGATTGCATTTTTTTCCTGATTTTGAAACTACAAGTGAGGTGACTTAAATAAAATATATTAAGCAAGCAGTCAGAGAGAAACTTGTATCAAATTTGTTAATTTAGGTTTTGACCCTCGATGATGGAGCACATTCTTAATAAATTAAGATCATAAAAAGGGATAAAAGTTTAAGATTGTTGACCACACTTTCATTCCATGGTTCAACCATATTCAAAGTAAATAATTATATGGGCAACTAGAAATAATTGTTCCTTTGGTGTTGTTTTCCTATTATTTAGTCATCCTCAGAAAACAATACTAATTTAATACTCTAACATGCCCAACTATTCTGAGCTTTTTCACCAGTAGTAGTCTAGCAAACAGAGTGGCTTTAAAAATATTTTCAATAAAAGCTATCTGAAATTATTCCATCACAGACATATTCCAACCACACACATATAATACAAAAATATATATGCTGTTTTATATAAAATATTTAAATATAAAAATACATGATAGAAGAGCTTGGCTACCCAAATTATATCTCAGTTGTTTTACTTGGGGCAAAAGTAGAGAACTAAGCTACTATGATTAAAGCTTCTTGCCTGTATATCAATTATTGGCTTAACATTAACAGTAGGTATCCCAAGTGCCTTCCACAGTTATGTCTGCAGAAAAGACTTAATCATAGACAAACTTATAATTTCCCTTTATCTGTGCACATCTAATGCTCGTTTCATTTGCTGGCTCCTTCAGAAGTCAACTCAGTGAGGACACCATGAATGGGAAAGCTTTAACGGCACTTAGAACATAGTACTTTACAAATATATGACTCTTCACTTTCCAAACACAGCCATCCCTTTCGTTCTCTCACCTAAAGAAGTATTCACAGTTCTGTGCAATATTTAGACATACTCCAAGCTTTTGTATGTAAACAAGTTCTTTACAATTCTCCGATTTCAAACTTATGCATCTTTCCTTCAAAATAGTATGAAGACAAATGCTAGTCCTTATGGCTATTGTCATTTACAACCACAAGGTACTATGTAAAACTCAGGTGTTAACCTTAGCATCCCAAATGACTCCCAGCTTTATTTTTACAGGCTGCCTCTTTCTATTAAACAGTATTTCCTATAAGTTTGGATTAAAATACAGAATACATTACCTGGCCCAAATACACACAGAATTGTTGTTTTCTATTTTTATCAAAGAACAAGAATTTCAAAACATCTTGAAGTTAATCTCTTTTCTGCACAGTGCATCCCTAGATACATAGGCTCATTTTGAAGAACAATAAACACACGTAATTCTCACTTATTTCAAATAATGTTTAATTACCAAGACCACTTCACCCGCATGATTGCAAAAGAATCCTTTTAAATGCCTGTACTGAAGAGTACAAATTTGCACAGCGGAGCAGTGTATTTGCATTTAGTAGAGAGGTTTATGTCATCATACTACCGAAGCAACGCAGGGAAACTGTTACAGTATTCACAATCTTAAAAAACAAGGTTATTGTGATAGAGTATAACTACAGCAACACAGCAGTTGATAATAGGAGAAACCATAAATGTCAGTCTATGCAGAAATGGTGAGAACAAATATATGTGTTACCTTTGCAGTGTTAACATCCCACCTAATCTTGTCAGAATGATGAGACATCTGAAACCGAAGGCAAACATTTCTGACAGAACAATCCTAAAATTCCTTGTGTATGTTTTTAAAAGACAGTATTTTAAAAAGTAAAACTCTGCAACCACTGCACCTTTACTGAACTCTGATGATTCAGTGGCATTCTCTCTAAGGACGATTAAGTCGCATCATTTCTGAAATCCTACTAATAATTCAAAGGTACAGAACCACTGTTACAGGAAATAAAATCAAAATGCTAGGTGTTTTATCATGGAGGTATCCAGAAGAAGAACATATCAAAAGCACAGAGATAGGAACACTGAAAAATAGAAACATCAAATTTTAATCTTATATTAGCATTAAACTTGAAACAAATCATACTTCTTGCCTAGATAGGCAACACTTCTTTAGGGAACTCAAAAATGTTCCAGAAGAGCAAATATTCTAACTTTGGCCACAGTAAGTTACATCAAATGTACTCTGTTATCAAAATGTTCTGGTTAGGAAACCACTTAATTTTGCTGCAAATTATATAATGCTACTGTTATCCAAAAATAATTGGCTTTTGTTACAACTATAGTTCTCGGAGAGACTTCTCGGAGACATTTTGTCCATATTGACCCCACTTTCCTTAAGCATGTGACTCCTGCATCAGAGACTGGACCCATTTCATTTGGGCAATACCTGCACCCTGCACTCCCACCCATCACCCTGAGGCATCACATCCTAGTTCCCTCAAGTAAAAGCCATGAAGAGAAATAATTCCACAAACTACGGCTAACACAAACTAGACAACTAGAAAAAATATGGTGGTTATCTGTGTTAATTAACACTATAAGGCTTTTTAACCCAGAAAACATGGGGGAAGCTCTTGGGAAAGCTTTTTTCTCCTGTGTGCTTGTGTTACAGGAACAGACTTCTTGAGAGAACCAATTCGTTTCAGCCTGTTAAGATATCTGCCTCAGCTTCCTTACTCAAAAGGACACTTTTTGTTTGTAATCTTATTTAGCTAGTAGAGATCCATTTGTGGAAGCCTTTAGGAGACCAGTTAAGCCAACATACCAACTCTGTTGTACTGTCAGAGATGAGGTGAGTGACATGCCCAACATACTCAACAAAACTTAGAAACCGCTAAAAGCTTTCCATTTTATATTTGTTCTCAGATACAGCTCATCAACATGAAATCTTATCTAGATAAATCTTCTGCATGTAATAAAAAAAACATCTGGGCAAACAAAATGCCTCTAGTTGCATGGTTCATCCCATTTGTTTGTACTATAAAGACTATTTTACACCATTCCCCTTTGAAATTTCCTCAAAAGAACTTTTCTGTTGGCCTTCTGTTAAAAAGACACAATGTTTCCCATTCTCTTTTAGGCAGTGGATTTTATACATGACTGGGTAACTAATAGGATTAGGGCACCACAAAAACTTGTAATCAGAGAAGTTTAATTCGGTGTAATCATGTATTGAAGTACTAAGCATCACTGTATTAATACAAATTTTACATGCTTGCATATCACAGGGAGGCATGTGTCATTTCTGGTATCTTCCTACTGTGTTTTTCCAATAAAGCCATTAAAAAAAAATTTTAAAAAAGCACCTAGATATAAAACATAATATGAAAGCAAAATAAACTATACTATTTTATCAGAATTATCTGTATTCTGTGAGCTATAAATCTTTTCCAGAAAAATACAATCTACTGAACCACTTTGTGATGAACAGATGACTGCTGTGTTATGATCAGACAAGTTTTCAGCTTCAGCAGTTCTAAGTTAATGCTTTTTGTTATTAGGAATTTCTGTTGTTGGGAATTTTTTAATTCCCTGTTATACTTCATTTCTCTACATATAATAATGTTTATAATCTGTGAGATTATCTGAAAATAGCTATGGAACATAAATAGTTTTTTTAAAAAAGCAAACTGATCTCCTTTTTTCCAGCATGTACACTGCTAGTACTCATCTCATTTGCCAATCATAAAAAGAAAAAAACTTTATAAAATCTATTTACTACAAGAAAAGATTATGTCACAGATTTTTCTCAAACTCAGTCAAGCCCCTAACCAATTATAACATTATCAGTTATGATAGGACAACATCACATTTCTTTGATCGATATCAAAAGAGAGTCATCAAAATACCCTCTTAAAGGGCAAATATAACCAAACAAAACTTATTGTAAATAGGTCAGATGGAAAATGATTTTTATCATTCTTATATAAACTTTATATAAACTTTTCATATAACTTTAATATAAACTCGATTTACTTATATATGGTTGTGCTAAAAGCTATTTGCTGCTCAATGAAGCTGAGCAATGTCTTCTCTCATTGACGCTAAGTGAGAGCCCACTTGGGAACTGGCTTGGTTAGTGAGACCAGAAGCCACAGAAAGCATTGCCCAGCATACTGGAGACGTAAAGAACTTAATAGAAATTATGTCAGAGAAAATAAGAAGTTGCCCCTAGGCCTGACTGGGTTTCAGGCAGTGACTGGTAAACAGATACGTATTCACCAGAAAGTGGAAGAAAGCCAGCAGGATGTCAGAGAAAATTGGTTACCATGGCCACAGAGAGGAGCAGAGAGCTTTTTTTTTGTTGGCATACAACTTGCAGAAAACAGGAAGATTTGTGAACAAGAATACTACCTCCTGTTGTCTGTTTCTAATGTATTTAGTGGAGAAAGAGTTAACCGACAAACAGGACTGGACTAACGAGACATCTGACCCACTAACCTCCCCTCTGAAGGGCAACAACACAGAGAACACTGCTTAACCAGAAAAGCTTGAAAGATCAGCAATGTACTGGTTTGTCTTGTAAATTAACTTTCAGCTTTTTTACTTTTTCCACTCTAGACATAATTCCCTCTTTGCAGGAGAACTGCAGAACTATTTTGTTTGCTTTGGGAAATAAATAATAATAGTGCTAAAATGATTATACAGCACTGGTATGGCAATTCACCTTAAATGGACTCACAATCTACCTGCCCTTCCCTCCTCCATGCTCTAATACTCCATGATATGCAAAGCACAGGTTCAACTACTTTTGGGTCTTTGTAAGATCAAAGTTCACAATAAAATACAAAACACATTAGTTCAAAGCAAAACTATCTTTCAAGTCTTGAGTTTAGGACGCTGTTTCTCTGCTACAGATGAGAACGCTAAAACATCAAAACCTAAAGTATTCTCTTCTATTTACTCTAAAATCTGACAGATCGTAAGGAGAGATAGCTTCCTTCTTACAAGGACAGAATTAGTTACCTAAATATTTTTGATTTGGGTTAGGCGCTTCAGCTGTCCTCAGAATTTCCTCCTAAATGCTGCAGGCAATTGCTCACTCAGCTTACTGCCTCCTACAAGGCATTCGCAGGAAACTCCCTCTGTGCATGGTGTGGGAAGATGGGACAATTAACTTAGGCTGGAAATTCCACTGGGCAAAGCAGTACAAAAAAGTACTGCTTGGTACGGCAATACTGATCATCATAGCACACAAGGTTAATGCTGATTCTTGGACCTAACTTTTTACATTTTGAGGGACCAGGTATCAAAAATCCTTTTATTATGCTAGTCCCTGTTTCTCTTAGTACCACAGCTTGAGATAGCTACATTTCCTTTGCCTGTATTTTTCTCAAGGGATATAATATTTGATTCCTTGAAATATCAAGCACTTGGGTAGAATGTACAGGAGCATTTTCAGTGTCCTTGCACAGTCACTGAAAAGAAAAATATACCCAGGGATCCAGTTTGAGAGCCCATGTGCAGAACTATGAGCACAAATCAGACTGTTCAAAAGTACATACACAAGGGCAAAAACAGCATTTAATCTTTTAAGTCAATTAAGACTACTGTAAACATCCAGCAAACACGAGAATTTTTTAAAAGGCTGTATTATCTGTCATTAGCTAATTGAAATTAAAATTATTTACCAATACCTCCTAATTCTTCATCTTCACCACACACACACACATTGTGGGACTGCAGATATAAGATCATACAAAACAGTGATATTCTAGTCATGGTAATACCTGTAAAAAGCACACTCTTACCCATTCCTGTCATGAGATGTATCCATGAGATAAAAGCCTCACTAACTGCCATTAATTTAGGTTACAGGAAAGTCTTTGCTCTCAAATGAAAAGTCTTTAACTATGGTCTATGTCTCAGATGCTGTTACTTTGTGAACAAGAAGTCCTTCTCACACTAGAACAGGAATTACTAACAATGCCTCAATGTCTTCAATATTCACGACAGCTTGCAAGAGGAAGGGACTCCTCCCTACAAGAGGTGGTGTCCTCTCTCATATCCGAGGCCAAGCATTCTCCAAGACCACCAGAGCCTCTGAAAGATAAGATGCAGACAGCAGGAAAACAAGAAGCAGTAATTGCTATTCTCATGTGTAAAGTTAGTGAGTATACTTTTCTATCCAAAGCATTTAGGAATTTGGAGTCACAGAATCACAGAATCACAGAATGGCTGAGATTGGAAGGGACCTCTGGAGATCATCTAGTCCAACCCCCCTGCTCAAGCAGGGTCACCTAGAGCACGTTGCACAGGATCGCATCCAGGTGGCTTTTGAATATCTCGAGAGAAGGAGACTCCACAACCTCTCTGGGCAACCTGTTCCAGGGCTCTGTCACCCTCACAGTGAAGAAGTTTTTCCTCATGTTCAGATGGAAGCGTCTGTGTTTCAGTTTGTGCCCGTTGCCTCGTGTCCTGTCACTGGGCACCACTGAAAAGAGTCTGGCTCCATCCTCTCGACACCCTCCCTTCAGATACTTGTACACGTTGATAAGATCTCCTCTCAGCCTTCTCTTCTCCAGGCTAAACAGGCCCAGCTCTCTCAGCCTTTCCTCATAAGAGAGATGCTCCAGTCCCCTAATCATCTTTGTGGCCCTTCGCTGGACTTGCTCCAGTAGTGCCACATCCCTCTTGTACTGGGGAGCCCAGAACTGGACGCAGTACTGCAGATGTGGCCTCAGCAGGGCTGAGTAGAGGGGGAGAATCACCTCCCTCGACCTGCTGGCAACACTCTTCCTGATGCACCCCAGGATGCCATTGGCCTTCTTGGCCACAAGGGCACATTGCTGCCTCATGCTTRACTTGGTGTCCACCAGCACTCCCAGGTCCTTCTCGGCAGAGCTGCTTTCCAGCAGGTCAACCCCCAACCTGTACTGGTGCATGGGGTTATTCCTCCCTAGGTGCAGGACCCTGCACTTCCCTTTGTTGAATTTCATGAGGTTCCTCTCCGCCCACCTCTCCAGCCTGCCCAGGTCTCTCTGAGCGGCAGCACAGCCCTCTGGTGTATCAGCCACTCCTCCCAGTTTTGTATCGTCAGCGAACTTGGAGGCTGAGGGTGCACTCTGTCCCGTCATCCAGGTCAGTGATGAAGAAGTTGAACAAGACTGGACCCAGGACTGACCCCTGGGGGACACTGCTAGCTACAGGCCTCCAACTAGACTCTGCACCGCTGATCACAACCCTCTGAGCTCTGCCATTCAGCCAGTTTTCAATCCACCTCACTGTCCACTCATCCAGCCCGCACTTCCTGAGCTTGTCTATGAGGATGTTATGGGAGACAGTGTCAAAAGCCTTGCTGAAGTCAAGGGAGACAACATCCACTGCTCTCCCGTCATCTACCCAGCCAGTCATTCCATCATAGAAGGCTATCAGATTGGTTAAGCATGATTTCCCCTTGGTGAAGCCATGCTGACTACTCCTGATCACCTTCTTGTCCTCCACATGCTTGGAGATGGCCTCCAGGATGAGCTGCTCCATCACCTTTGCAGGGATGGAGGTGAGGCTGACTGGCCTGTAGTTCTTTTCAAGTAGAGTCCTTGCCAGAAAAGCAGAGACAAAGTGCTTGAGATACTCAAGCAGTCATAATAGTGATCAGAGGTTGATCACTAACAGAGGTAAAGAAATTTGGGTCATCCACCCATATCTGGTAGTGTCTCTTTCAAATCAAAAAAGTGGATAAGGCTCTTCAGCGCTAGATGCCAAAAGAAATGATGCTCAGCTTCTCCTCTGAGGTAGCATAAGTTTCACCAGCCACTCCTATGGACATAAAGGACAGATTCTGACATACAGTATCATGTAGGTATTTGACACCATAGGATCTATAAAACAGAAGATCTCAGGGAAAGTCAAGGCATCAGCTAGATAGACTGATTTTATTTGTAGGCATTTCAAAGAAGTGTATTTTTTGATGTCAGAGAGTCCGAGAGTCCAGCTTTGCTCTGAAATACAGTCAGCACCAATATTAAAATAAACTTACTTCATTCACAAATGTGTTCATAAATACGATTGTGTAGAAAAGTTTAAACCTCCTGAATTCCTAAGTCATCTAGAGAAACTAACATCTCAGACGACAAACTGTCTTTTTCCCCTCTGGCTACTTCCCTCTCTCTCACCTCATCTTTCTTATAATTTTCACCTCTTGGATTTCTGTATCACAGGAGGCTGGTGCCTAACTGACTGAAAACATTTTGAGAGGAATATCCTTAGGTGTTTTAGCTCTTCATGAGAAGGATTTTCATATACCACACTATTAAGAGAAAACATTTTTCTAAAGAATAAAGAGCACTGTCCTTATCATTGTTCATGGGAAATGGTCTGTAGTCTTAAATGTGGCCTTTAATACTTTATGTACATGTGGTTTCATTTAAAGACCACTATGGAAGAATTAGGGGTGTTCTTTGAGGAGTATAAAGCATATTTCTGTGTGAAATGGCAGATAACAGGACTAAATTTCCATGTTCTTCCAAAACTACTTAAAATCTAAATTACAACCAATATGAAGAAAAATTTCTGACAAAAGATTCCCTAAAATTGACTACACTACTAGAGGAGGTAACAACCTAACCATTTCTCTACACTGGAACATCTTTCTCAGACCAAATGTATTACAAGAACAAAATACAGTGGCAATGTATTTCTTGTGCACACTACTTTCATGAATTGAACAGTCACTGCCAAATTCATTTCTGATCTTGAAACTATGAAGTGCCTGTAGCCCTACTTGAAAAGCATACGGAGAAGCACTTAAAAAAAGAACAATTACATTCATCTCTGTTGTAGACCTGCAAATCCGAACAAACCAAATATTTTCAGAAATCTTTTAATGGGTGGTTTTCTCACTGACAGAGTCTTGTTCCAGAAAAGCTATCCTTCACAATATCATGCATTTTCTTTGTAGTGACAGAATGCTACAACCAAAAAGAGCAACTCTTATGGTATTATGAATCATAAGATGTCACTGTTTACATCTAACAAGATCTACTTGTACATCACACAAACTTTCCCTCATTGATAATAATCATAAATCACGCTTTATGCTTCAGACAAACTCCAAATTGTAAATAAAATTGTATTTTGTCCTGAATGTCATTAAATAGAACTAAAGAAATGTATTTCTGCTATTTTTTCCTCAGTGGTACAATGATGTAGATGCTGAAAAACTGTAGTAGTGATTGGTTCCATGCAATTCTTTATAAGCTTGATAAGGTGCCTGAGGATAGTTAGGATACATGCTATCATCTGTCAAAAATTCTCCTAATTCAAATGCCTATGAACATTCCAGTCAATCAGTGGGATGGGCAGCTTTCATTAAAGCCAACACTCACCAAGCACATTCACAGAAATAGGCATACATATGCACAGGCAATATTCTAGACACACAAACCATATATGAGCTCACACACGTATATACACACAGTAAAATCATGTATATGTATTCAGATACAAGTACAAATATATTCTAAATACTCTGGAACAGAAACACTATAAACACTTAAAATAGCTGTGTATGCAATATGAGCAAATAAATTCTCATATGTATACATTATACAGGATATTTTTGAAATTATTAATACATTTAGAAACACACATTTCATTAACCTTCTAAAGATACTATGCAACTGGCAGGTATATTAAGGCTTATAGTTTTTTCTCTTCCACAAACTCAGAGATACAGTCTCTGCTTACAATAATATTCTAAGATGTAAATTATGTGAATTAACAAAGCCTGTGAACTTGTTTTTCCATGAACTATTTTGAGCTGTAAAAGAGGTTATCCTAGTTCTATTTCTAGAATATATGAAAATGTTGTCAGAGACTTATTTGTCCTAATGATCACTGTTCTCTGCCTGAAAAAGTATCCTCTGCCATTTAAGCAAGAACAGTTTACTTTGTATGGCCTATCAGAAAATGTTATGATTATTCCAACTCCTGTGGACTCAATTAAGCAACCTGTCAAGCTAAATCATATATTAGAAATGGAGATATTTTTCTTATATTTCCATCAAATTAAAAACCTTAAAATTTCATGTTTAAATAGGGAAGGGATAGTTGTGAGGCAAAATATCTCTGAACTACTGTGCATGGAGGAAGATTCTGTCTTCTGCCCTCTCTAAATGCAACATTCCAAGAATCTCATTTGTTCTCTCTTATTTCCTTCTCTCCTCTTTTTCCACTCTAATCTAATTGGAGAAGCTTTTCAGAATTTAAGACACCCCCTCTTTTTACTGAAAGGATACTCAGTCTCCCTACTTGGCAGCTGCTATTCAAAATAACTTCTTCAAGTGCTGTTGCCTCATTAATTCAGACACAGAAGAATACTTTTCCATATTTGATATAGATTTGTCTATTATACTCACTGCTATTGTGTCTTAGCATCTTCCAGTAGTGCCTTATTTCATATGAATAACATCTGTTGTATTATATAACCTCAATCATAAAATTCTCATTCTCTCTGCTTGAGAAAAAGAAGGGACAAGTTTGAGAAGACAGATCTTTTAAGGTGCATCTTTTAGTGGGCTGACTTCAGTCACAACCTAAAAAAGCACATTTCCCCAACACGACGAGACAGCTAGTAGAAATAAGTATAGCAGGTGATTTTTTCCAATCACTTTAAGTAGCTCTGACTTAGAACAGTAGAATCCTCCCTCCACACTTACATGCTGGCAACACTGAGATGAACGAAGGTGGTTCTTAGCCCTTTCACTAATCCCTAGGATCTCAAGTATTTAATCACCACACTGAATACGAAAGAACTAAAAACTTGGGAAAGCCTTCCTTAGCAGGCGAGGGGGAAAACACATTCCCAGGATTACCGATCATGCCAAAAATAGTTAAGGTCCTAAAAATGCATTTACTTCTAATTTCCTGGAGTTCCATTTTTCTTTGTTCACTGAATTCACTTTGCATGATGAAGACAGAAATATCAGCTTCATTTTCTCTGTCTTCACCATTAGTAAAAGGTCAATGGGTTTGGATTTCTTATATTAAAGGAGAAAGATTATGGTTTAGGGTTTTTCGTGGTTCTTGTTCTTATAGTTTTGCTGCAATTCTCTGAACATCATGAAAATATTACTCAACAGTAATAAGTTTTGAAAACCATCTTTCTTTCTTTTGAATTTCAAAGCCTAAATGTTGGATCTACCCTAATAGATCATGCTCTTCTTAATAATTCAAGATAGAGGAGTCCTTGAGTTTTAGAGGGAGGAAATAAATTTTGAGTTTGGTGATGGCAGAGTGATAGTTTTGATTCTGATGCAGATAGAGGCAAACAGGATTTGCTTACAATGTGCTGGATGTTAATTGAAGAGGAAAAAATCTTCACAGCTTCACATGCTTTTAAGTCATGTCTAGGTCAGATGATTACATAACCACTTCCATTTACTAGATTTTACACTATTCTTGACTCTCTTCGCACAGCCAAAAATGCACATATGAAACAAAACATTGGATTAAATAATTATAAATAGCAAAGCAATAGGTCAGACTGACTGTGCAAATCCAAAGGTATAAATACAGAACCTGTTACACAGACCATGCTAATAAATCTAGGACAAACTTGCAGCTAGCACAGCTAGCATCTTTTACTTCACTGAGGAACAAAACTGACACAAACTGCTAAAGTACTTTGCAGGAGTGGACTCAGTTAAAGTGAATCTTGTTATAATGCCCATCTTCAGGCATCTAAACATAGAGGCCTGAATTAAACAAGTTTTTGGCATCCACAAATCCTACTGAAGTCAACTTAAGCTGAAGGTAAACTGTACTTCTAAAAATAAGAAGAGCTCTATTTTAGATGGATAAATATGGATCTAAGAATTTTACTTTAGGCACCATTTTTTTTCCTATGATACTAGATTAGAATTGGGTAGATAATAAAATGTTCCAACAGCTTAAATATGTATCAATTAATAAATCTGAAGGAACCATTGTTAATTTTCTTTTAAACTACTGATTCAGTTTTAGATTTAGTTTTAAAACATATAGTTTTAAATGTTTTGGACTTAATATTGGACTATTAAAATAGTTTTAAATAATTTGGACTTTGAAAATATCAAGATGAATACATACATAAAATGTGTTCCATCAATTAAAAGAGGGTCTTAAAATGCATGGAAAGGACAAAGGTTTATTTTTATCATTATAGTAATTTTTAATTTTAGATATTGTTCCATTAACTCAGATATTCAATGCATATAATCATTCTTATTTTCTATTTTCAGAATTTATCAAATAGGATAGTAAGGAAAGGCCATATACTCTCTGCATTTCAAAGCAAGAAATAAGATGGCTTCTTTCATGTAACATTTCTGTAATTCTCCCAGCAAACAAATTCAGTGTTGAAAGGCAGTAATACTGTACCTTGATTTCTTCTACTTCATCTGGCACTATCTTGTATGCAGATATAGTCCCACCCAACCTGAAATTGGGAGAAGAAAATATTGTCAAAATCAACACAAAGCACAGCATGGTAATGGTATCACAACTAGTTTAAACACACAAATGCCTCCTACCTTTTCAGGGGTAAAAAACAACAAAAACTGAAATAACAGCAAAAAAAACCCAAGTCCCTTTCCTTTCTTTATCCAAACAAAAACCATCTTTATGTGATTAAAATAAGCATTAGAAACAAGGTGTCCTTGACTAGTCTGAAAGGCAAGAATTAGGTCAACAAGTAGAACTACCATCACCAGGACTTCATTCTTTATGTTAACTGCCATCAACCATCATATTCTACTTTTTTTTTTTGTCTTCTAAGTTGTGTGGATGAGTTTAAATATTTTAAGCCTGACATGCTTTGTGTTCAGTATTTCACTCAACTGCTACACAGTTTTAAATGTATCCCAATGCAATGCTAGAAATTCAAATTTTATAATTACACATGCATGTACAGACCTCACAAACCAAATGGACTACAGCTCCCATTTTTGAAAAGTCTCTGGGGTTCATGATTGGTAATAAAAAGTGGAAAGTGGGTGATTTGCAATGGTTGGCACTTGTGTAGAAAAATAACTTCTTTGTTCTACATTGAATTTGCTGAACAGCTCTGATGAAAAGTATTTTTCAATTTCATTTGGCATCCTGCAAAAGTTTATGGTAAAGAATAGTTCATATTGGATGCACAAATAGCATGTACTATACTTGGTGGTAAGTATGGTAAGTATTTGGTGGTACATACTATATTTTCCCCAGAAATACGCAAACGTTTTCTTTTGTTTCATGAGGCAGGATCATTGATAGTGGCAATTCAGACCTAAAAATATAACTGCATTAATGATCTCCCTGCTGGCTCTGTACAGCAACACTAGTCATTTTCTAGGTCCTACAGAAATGGAAAACACATAGAAAACTATTTATTGTAAAACAGTAGACAGCTATCAAATGTATATTTGCATTATCCCCCTATTATTTGACTTTTTCTTTCAATTGTCAGCATTTCTACACAGTTTTATTTCCTTATATTCAATCTTGAAATTATTACAGATATTGCTTACTCAACCTAAAAAGGGGAGAAAAGACCAACATAAAAAATACGTTAACATTTTCCCCACAAGTCCTGCCTACAGATATCTCCACAAGTCAGTCACTTTCAAAAATGAACTGTTTGAAGGATTTAGACAGAAGATAAAGTTTCTGTACAGGGAAAGTCCATTCTGAAGTTCATTGCTGCTTCAAGTAATATCAGCTATGATTACTGAGGTACCGGCAGGGTCCAGCTATTACACTCTCCAAATTTACCATGAACAATTAGATGACAAAATGCAGAAATGGAGGTCTCCTGCATCCTTTGCAACTTCTACTGCTGCTAATCATCAATGCAGTAGAAAGTAGGAGAAAACTGTGACTTTTTTGCCAGTGCGAGTACAAATGGGAGCTGCTATTCTACACTACACGTCTGATCTTTGTTCAAATGGAGCTGTCAGGGATTGCCCTAAGAAATTGTTTTCACCATCACGACAAAGGCTTGCTTCATCTCACTAGGACAAGGAATACCTCAGTGCATGTTACAATTGCACGGGACCAGTCCTACTGCTAGTGGAACGAAAGCCATACGAAAAGGGTTTTTTTGTTTCAGATGCAGAACAACTTTGTCCTGTCCTTCTCACCACTCCTGTCTGTGCTTTGGAGTACCCAACAAGGAACCTGATATCCTCCAGCAGGAGGGAAGGCCAGGGTCTCTGCTCCTGGAATTGCTGGGGCAGGGAATGCCTCCTGATGGACGTCTTCCTTGGCCACCCTCAGCATAGCTATGAAACCCTTTCTTGCAGTGCATCAGGCAAAATAAATAAAAAAATAAATAAAAATAATTGGCTCAGTAAACTCATTTAGCTTGCTTAAACCATTCATTAGCATCATTTTCTGCAAATACATGTTTTGTGAGTTTAGCGTAGTTAGAGTTTAGGAGCTTAACATAGTTTAAAATTGCCAAGCAGTGTTGCAGTCCAAATAGTAGTGCTGTTTAAAGTAGTTGTGCACTCCTGAATTGGACATTTTCCTTGACAAAATAGCATGTGCAATGTCATTAAAAATGTCTATTGTCACATTTTCTCATTTTTGAAAGTGAAAGTTATTTTAAAAGTTACCTTATCATTTAAATAAACAATTTCTCACCTATAGCTCCACATCACTGTATCTACCTTTATACATTTTCAATCCTACACTGACATCTTTAGAATGAAAACCCAGACCACCTAAATAAACAGTAACAAATGTGAAGTTGAAAGAGAACCACAGACGCATAAATATACAATTCGATAAATGCCTTAGAATTGAAGAAAAGTTTCTGAACAAGTCTGCACTTTCTTCATTTCAGAACACTAGGTCTCATGTCATCTAATGACTACTGGAAGAGCAAGCCACCATAGCAGATTGCCACTTAAATATGATACTATATAGGACATAATAAACACATTTGACTTTGTGTGTAAAGTTTGGCTGCAAGTTTCACAGAATTTTAACCATGTATGGTAAAAGAATCCAGATAACACATCATGAACTCTTCTAATGGTCATAATTACGGAATATGTGACGAATGAAATTTTTATTTTTACTATACAATAATGTATCTATGAGAACAAAAGACTTAAGCTGCCTGTTTGGTAACCTGTGAGTAGTGAAACAATAACATATATATAAAACTAAAAACAGTCTGGTTTTTCGGGCAAATTAATTTCACTTTCACGCACAAAATATTTACACCGTAAAATTCACTCACCAAACTAACTCTGCTAGTGGCAGAACTGGTTGTGATCATGCCGTATACTCTTCGCTCAAAAATCATAAAAGCCAGGCTATTTCAACCTCAGGGTAAAAGGCTCGCAAAAGAAAAGGCTCAGTTTGGTGTTACCCTCTCATTATTACAAATCTCCCACAGCCAGGAAGGCCCATGGTGTAAGGGTCTGCACGATGTCACAAATATACATACAGAAGTTACTGAGGACAACTAAAACATTGCGATGAATGGTAAGAAAAGAATATGTCTGAAGAAGAGTAAAACCAAGCCAAAATTGAAATTCAGTGCATTAATCAGTATGCCCAGTCTAAGGAAATCTTTGTATTTCAAATATTTCTCTGAATTACATGTGAGTGTCACTATCAATCGCAACCTATCTGGAAGCTTGCTTGTTATTTTGCAAACCCTAGGTTTGAACACTGACACTTGAAACAACAGAAATCAGCCAGTTATACCCAGGAGCTTTTAGTGACAGAAGGTACCTACAGAACGACACAGAGCAGTGTGTGACAGCACTTGCACTTGGCAAACTTTTTTTTCATTTTCTTGGGAGCAATCTCTCTTTGCAGGTTGATTTTGTTCACAGGCTATTTAAACATTTTATATTAACTTTTTGAGCTTTTCATCACAGTGTTTCAAAGAAGTGATTACACTGCAATTAGAGAAGCAAAGGATCAGAAATTATGAGCACACAATAACTACTGCAGGTTTTGTACACTTGAATATAACACAGCAAAGAGCATGTTATAAGGGCAGAAACCAGTTCAACTAGGACCCAGTTCTTGAGCAGGCTCTCTCTTCATCCTTCATGCATTTTGGTTTTATTATAGATTGTATTAAATTTTTCTCCAGCTGAACAGCGTAACATCCAGCATCCTAGGACATAAATGGCATTTTCTCTTGCAACAAACACACAACCAAGAAGAGCAAAGCTAAATACATAGCCAGCTACCTCCATTAAACTGAAAAGATGGTCACAAGCTTCATCAATAGAAACTTAACACTCAAAGTCTTTCTCCCCCAAACACAATATTCTTCCACTACAGCAAGCCACACAATTTAATAGTGAAATTAGTTTAATTTAAATACTAGTTAGCTTTAATTTTTTACATATGTATATATAACAGATCATTTCTGAAAGATCTCACGAATTATATTCAAATTTCTGTAGACATCAGTCTCATCAGGGGAAGATCTGTATCACACTGCAACTAATACAGACACTCCAAATTCTCTAATCCCTTTCCAGAAGAGAAATGAAATTATTCCTAAATGTAGAAGGTAGAACTGAAACAATAAAAGTGAAGAACCACACATTGTATTGGGCTAAACTGGTAAAGCTCTTCTTTGAGGAGAGAATCAGAAAGGGTAGGATGGATATTCCATAAAACTAATTAGGAAATAATAAATCTTTTATAACTAGTTGCAGAAGAGTTTGTGAAGGAATACAAACTCTGTCTTTTTGCAGGGAAAATACATTAGATAAGTGTATCTCAGAGGGACATATAATACACAGACTTGGTTCGGAGGAAGTTCACAAAAAGGACTTAGGAGAAAGCTGAAAGGAAGGTTCCTATAGCAACATAAGAAATTAGCAAAATACAGGAAATAATCTGAAGCAAGGCCAATACAGTTGTACTGGAACAGATGGAAGCTTTACTATTTTGCAACTTAAAAGTAGAATATCACTGAAGAGAGAAAGCTTGTATTTCTTCCAAGTTAAGGAAAGTTAAAAACCAGGAGGAACCGTGCTCAAAGAGAGGCAGAAAATAATGAGCCACTGCCCATACATATACTGTCCATAAAATGGAAGAGAATCTGAGAGAAAAAAATGAAAAGTAAATTGTAATTGTTAGACTATACCATTTTAAAAGCATGTTAACAAGCAGCAACTATCCTTTATTTTAATGTTATCCTTTTATGACTTGTTTGCTTCATGTTTCAATACTACATCTAAAATAGAAACTAAATTTCTGATTTTTAAAACAGATATTCTGAGTATGGGGTTAACATTTTCACCAGATTATTTTTCATATATTTGGAAGTTGGACTTCTGACTGGTTTTCCCCTGCCCTTACCAGCCCTCTTGTTTCTCTTCAGAAATCCATTTAAATGTGTGTGTGTGTGTGTGTGTGTGTGTGGACAGACAGATACACTATATTATTATGGTATAATTTTATCATGTGCATATGTAAGACACTTGTTTGGTGTGCTTGGACTGACTCAATACTGTTCTGCTTTATGATTTTAATTCTAACCAAAGACATGAACACAGTATGTCTTTGTACAGAATTTTGCTTTAAAAAGCTGAGCTATTAATTCATCTGTTCAACCTAATAAATGAGTCATGCTGAACGCAACGGAGTTAATTTTCTAAAAAGAGCTGCGTGCCCAGCTTGGCTGCTGTCATTTGCCCAAGTTCTCCAATGGCACTTTAATTAACATTAATCTTTCTTCAGATAGATCACACTGTCTAAACGATACCAAGTTGTCATTAAACATCTGACTGAATCTCTTTCTCTTTGAAAGAAAGGAAACCCCCCCAAACCTTTGCTGATGTTTTTCCAGATCCACCTCCCAAATATATTTGTTATCTATCAAAAGGATATTCTGCTTTTTGACTGATTCCTAAAGCGAGTAGAATAGTCAAGAAAGAACGTGCTCGTAAGCAGATCAAGCGAGGAGGAGCCAGCCTGCGTGTTGCTGCGAGCACGCTCACCTGAGCTCCGGCTGCGGAGCCAGTGAGCACATGTTCCCCCGCTCCTCCCATTGGAGCGGCTGCCCGCGCAGTGGCCTCAGCCCACCCGCCTGGGCAAGCGTAGCACTGACCCGTGGGACATCTGCAAACCATCAGGCCCTGGCTCCTCACCTACAGCTAAAGCTTCACACATTTTTCCAGGGAAAGATACAGCAGAATTTAATTTCCAAGTCCTACTAGCCATGAGGGCACATTAGAGTAGACAGAAAGGTTCTTTAATTGATACCAGTTTCTACTGACCTTTAAGAAATTGTTAAAACACCCTAAAATGAGGTAGAAAGAAGGCATACTATTTTGGGCTCACTTCCTACACAACCTAACATTGTCAGCTAGAGAAAGCTGGGCGAGGACTCACGTCGCTGGCTGTATGCCAGCAATGAATAGGGCAGAACTTGCAAACTGCTTTGTGAAGACAGTATTACTTATTTTTAGGTGTATGTGAGGAATTACACAATGAAGAACCAGCCCATGGGGTTTTTTTGTTTTTTTTTCCCCCCAAAAGGGCTCCAATAATTAGAGACTTGAAAACCTTTTTCCCTTTAATCTTAGGCTAACTTCAACATACTGTACTCAAAAACTTTACAGAAATAAAATGACTGCAGACATATAATCTCTCAGTTCTTTCCTCTCGTGAACAATAGCTCTCTGGGACCAAGATGTCAGAATTACAGGATTCTTTCCCCCCCTCCATGTCCTGAAAATTTCTTGCACAAAAAAATGGAGGAAATGAGAAAAATAAAACTAACCCAATGTAGTACAATTTTTATTCCCTGCCTTATCACTCTTTTTAAAAGTAATGAAAGTATAAGAACATATTTTTCACTGCCTTCAGAGTGTTTCCTAAACTGAAAGAAAAACTATATTAAACAATATTATACTCTTTTAAGGGAGCAAAAAAAAGGTGATTTTTCTCTTTCACCCTTTAAAACATTTTTTTCCACTTTTCCATAGGAAAGGAAGAATAAATTAGAAGAGGCCAACTTTCAGGCAACCTCAGCAGGAAAATGCTGTCAGCTCAATCATTATGTGTTATTGGGAAAGAAGGCAATAGGGATCTTCGTCCTCAACACACTGCAGAACCTGGGCAGGCGGTTGTATGTACACCTTCAGCAATCACAGGACCAGGGCTGCTCTCCCCTCTTAGCAGAACGATTTTTTTGAGAAAATCGGAACAGCGATGACAAAGTGTACCAACACAGTAGAAATCTCTGTACAGTTATCAAAACCCCCATCAATTCAGGGCTGAGTATGGTTTTCTAGAGAGTGTTTTTGATATAGGTGTGCATGGGGCACATCTACATGTGACAGTGCTTAAAGAATATTCCAGTTTGGGGTATTTTTGTTGCCTAAAAGATGGATAATAGACTGCCTCCTCTTGCTAATGTTAATCATTTTACTACTGCCTAGTGAAGACAGAGGAGGGGCAGGGAGAACAATCCGAAGAAATTTAAGCTTGCCGGGCATTGGCCCCCCAAAAAAGAAAATGGATCAAGAGGACTCTTAAAATCCCTGGACGTTGCAGTGGTGCAGTGCTATTCCTGTTCACTCTCGGGATGAAGAGAGGTACCTTGTGGGGAAAAGGAGGAGGAATGTTGAACTTCCATGAGAAGCAAATTCTGTAAGTCTTGATTTTCACTACACAAATTCATTAATAATTATTCAAAACTCTTACCATTAATACCTCTATACTTCATAGCAAGGTATGAGACACGTAGACTGCAACCATTTTCAGATCTTCGTATGGAAAAAATTGAAGTACAAAAAACAATGCAGATATTTATAACTTCAAAAATTTATTTTAAGACTTCAGCATTTAACTCTGTCAGACARTCTAGCATCCAGAACACTACCTAAAGTATTTGCACATGAAGCAACATCTGAAAATGTGCATTCTAGAGTAAAACTGTAAATAATTAACCATTAAAATCTTTATTTCCTCAGAGAGAAGATCACTTTTTCGTGGTTTCTGATAGTGTACTTCCACCAGATTGCAACACAAGAGAGAGGCACAGCCTCTGAACTTGACTGAAAATACAATACCACAAAGACTAATTCTGCACTCAGAATTTTCATTTTAAGTATAAAATTTAGTTTCTAAGTAAAACAGCATTTTAAATTGTTCCCAAATACCAGTAAAATCTGAAAACTGTCTTGCCATGTAGAACAACAGCAACAAAACACTTCTGTGCTGGATGCATGTTTATTTACAGCACAGGGGAATGATTTTAGTATGCTCCATCGGACTGGTAATCTAACTATGGAAATCATACATTAAATCAAACAGACAGAAATGTCAGCTAGATTTAAGGAAAATGTGCTCAGTGACTTTGAAAGTTCCCACCGGGGCATCAGATGCTTGACCAGCCAGCTCATTAAACAACATGAGCAAGATCTGAAATTTCCTGAGAGAAAAAATATGCAGAGGCAGACAAAAATCATTCTCATAAAAACAGTCAAATTCTCACCATTTAGACAAATGAAGATATTTTTAATATCCATGTTGGGATTTAGCTGACAGACTGAGGACTTGAGAACTCTGCATAAAGAGTAGTATTTATAATAAGGGCCAAGATGCATTTGCATTTTTTCTAGCAAGTACATACCTAGGAGAGATACAGAGTGTTTGCATATATACTGCTGGCAATTGCTTGTCACAGAACCCTCATAAACCTCACCCAAAAGCAAATTTGTTGGGTGCCTGAGAGTGACCTTTTGCCAATTATGGAAGGAGCTGCACATTAAAGGATTTAGGCAGTATGATAAAGGATTCCAATGATCTGCCTGGAAATGAAAGCTTCCACTAGTAAATTACCATAACAGTTTGTAGAAACCTATATAGAGGGATAAAGCTATTTTTGCTGACTCTTCTGTCATTTCAGTAGAGCTCTATTTGCTTCTACCTAGATGTAAAAGAGAGTCTACCTGAACCTTAAGGAAAAGAAGATTCCTCCTAGGAGAATAAGTTGTTCCTCAGCTAACAGCACTAATGAAGCCTAGTTTCTTATAAATCAACACTAGCCACCTCCCCCATGGACTTTTAGACTCCAATAAAAACAGATTTAAAAAGTATGTCCCTCTTCACCCTCCACCATAAAATCTTCAGTTTCCTACCACGTCCATACATTTCTCACACCCCACTACAATACCATCATTTCCCTCCCAATAACTTCAGCGTATACTTTCCCTTCCATCTCTCAGACAATCAAGATAAACTACATAGCACAAAGTATGTGTGCAAGCTTGTGCTGAGGTTAATACTTACACCAAAAGGAGAGGACGTTTGGTTGAGATATGCAAAAAACACAAGATGGAGTAATGGAAATGCAAGGAAGGCTGATGTTTGAGAAGAAGCTGGAATGAACTGCAGAACACAGGTTGAAAAGAGCAATCGTTGTCCATTCCATGATGAGGCAGGAAAGCATCCAGAAAAATCTCTTCATTCCAAAAAAATATCAGTAATGATCAAAAGATGAGAGCAAGATGACTCAAACTCAGGAAAAGTAAACTGTGGAGAATATGCAGAAATAATTTGACCATTCCATATTCTACATCAGATTGCTACTTTACAATTAAGTAAATCATAGAGCTTATGGAAGACTGCATCAGAACTGTTTTAAGAAACTTATTTTAACAAAACTTCCACCATTCTGAAATTACAAGAACGATACAGGACTCTCAGAGACAAGTAGCAAACTATCACACTAATTACAGGGACAGCAACCTTGTATAAAATCAAAAAATGAAGCCCCAGAATGAAACTACAATTACAGCACTTTCACAGAACTTTCTCCTTTTTGCATTTTGGATTCTATACAATTTATTGGAAATGAACATTCATTTCCATTTTCTACAGAATTTGTTTGTAAAAGATGGGACGAACTTCATGTCTCAAAAACTACAGTATCTCTAATACATGTCTCAAATATGTTCTTCACAATCCTTTATTTTCCCCAAAGCTCCTTCTTCCCCCACACACTCCAGAGAGACATAAAGTATGAAGATAATCCAGTATATGATCAGTGGCAGTCTTGTTATGTTTGTATTTCTCAAGATAGAAATTTGCTTCCGCCCCCCTTTTCTTTCAAACACATTAGCATATTTGCACATATTGCTCTGTGTGGCCTAAGTGTTTGCTATTGGTTGGGGAATGTGAAAGGAAAAAAAAATCTGTTCACCTAATTGAACTAATCAGTTCAATGAAATGACTCAGAAATGGAGTCATATTAATAAAACAACTCCATGTAAGATCCATCCCTCCTGATACCTAGGGGAACTTTCCATAGGCAAATGGCATTACTGACAATGCTAATAGTGGGATTTTATTGCAAGTCTTACATAGTTATATAGTTATCTCTATTCTAGATAATTTAGTTATTTTTAAGTCATCACCCCTACTGTACAGATGCTTGTAAAGCATGTCTGTGAAGTTCAAACTGGTGATTGAAAAATATTTCTTTGTCTTTAGGTATATTATTGGTTATGTGTGTTTTTAGCTCTCTTATTTTTGTTTTCTGTAGTTGTCATTACCTTAATTCCAACCTGTATCTGATCATTTAATGCCAACAAAATGTTTCCAGATTAATTTGAAAACTAGTCATGTCTCCACTATTTACACTGCTCACTCTTTCAATATTCAGACACCTAGCAGGAAGGGGATGTGTGGCTCCTAGACAACTTAGATCTTTAATTAAATGTGAATTTGTGCATTTTGTTTCATTCAGGCACTAAAAAAATGAAACTACTGCTAAGTTCTGAATAGCTTGCACAAACCTAATCCAGTGGCAAAAAGTAATTGTTAAACCTGTTTATTTGTGGCTATAAGTCACCTTGGTTTCATTATCAACTACATTCTCATGCCCTCTATTTTGTATAATGTTCTTTGAAAAGTAAAAATAAAAGCTAGATAGAGGAATCTTTTCCAGTCCCATTTTATCCAAGTCCCCCTTTTCTTCTTTATTACAATTCTCTGTACAATGAAGAATGTATCTATTTTTAGAAAGAAAAGTAACTCATCTCAGAGTAACTGAAGTTTTGTTTTGTTTTTTGTTTTTTTTTTTAAATAAGATTGCATGAAGTTACTGAGTACATATATGCAGTACACACTATCAGATTCCTTTAGGTGTCCATAGGACCAGTAACCATAAGATCCTGGATAACCTCAACATGCTTCCTGCTATCCTTGCCATCTCTTCCTCAGTTCCTGCTCCAGTACAGGTGAGGAGAAGAGGAAATTGATGAAGTGAATTACGGAATTTATGTTTCTGTAAAATAAATAACTTTGTGCAAGTGCTGTCATGTATATTCCATGCTGGTGAGCCACAGTCAATTTGCCTAGATGAAGATAACACAAGCGACAGGTGAAAATCTCTTCCAAAGCAGAAATTTAGTCTGGAAGTCTCTGTCACAGAACAGTCTCCTTAGAAATGACAACTCCAGTTTTTCAAAAAAGTTTAAAAACAACAGAGACCACCCAATCCCCAGCATGGCTATACTGCTCCCACTTTTCTATCTAAAAATCTATTTTCATAAAGCTGGAGAACAGTCATGAAAAAACTCAACCTGCAGTCCTACTGGCAAAAACCACAAACAACTTGGACATGTTTCTAAGCATCTGAAATAACCAGTGTTAACTATTATCAAAGATTCACATTGGGGAAGATTAAGCCCTAATTGCTCTTGCTTCCACTCTACCCCCCTAGTACAGCCACATGTTATACAGCTAAATACCTGACTAGCAAGTATCAACAGGCAGATGACTACCACCACCACCACTAACATTGCTGCTGACACTTTGCACAGTACCTGCAGAGCCGTGATGCTAAGGGCAGAAGGGAACTCAAAGATGGCTAAGACGACTCCATGGCTGCAATGCTGTATGCCTGCAGCCAGGTATTTAGGAAGATATGCACGACCTCAACAGATGCTGATGGCCAAAAATATACATGAACTTGTGTACAGACATCCCTGGGCTTTATGAACAGAATCCATTCAGACCGCTAAGAGAAACTGCAATTTTCTTAACAAACCACAGCTTTTTTCCATGACTTGTGAGAGTTCAAAAAGAGGCAGCGCTGCCAGCAAGAACAGTAACCAACCAGCAGAGCAGGGCATCAGAGAAAAACAGCATCACTCAAATAATGCCTGGCAACTGGAGTAAAGTCCAAGTGGCTCTCGGCTTTTCACAGAGCCCTGAGGAGCTCCTGGATTTACCCAGTCCTGCATGCCCTAGGCACTAGCAGGTACTCCTCACACTTTCTGCTTGCTCCTCCTTTTTCTTGCTGTCTTTGCATGTCAAACATCCTTTTTAAAAACCCACAGAAACTCTCAGACCAAATTATAATTGTATAAACCATTCACAAAGAAACGGAAAGTAAACATAACTGAAGTTACAGGTCAGATGACATTTATTGATTGTTTACACAAACTTGATAGTTTAAAAACATATTGAAATACTGAATACATTTAAAGATGATTATGCATTAAAACATGCGGCAAAATTAAATATCGAATATATTAATGAAATTCTTTTAATATTTAACATTTCATTACTTACAGTCTTTTTCTGTGGAATAATAATAAAGAAAAATTCCAAAAAAAAAAAGAGTCTAAATAGTGAGGATAGTTGCTAAAACAGCCAATTCAACTAAAAAAATGTGGCTCTACTGAAACAAATGAAAAAAAATTGCAGCTGACTTCTAACAAAGTAAAAATGGTACAAGTTATGTCAAATGTAACACATAACATATCAGTATCTCATTTTGCTCTGTATTTACAGAGCTGACTACAGAAGTATTCTAATTTACAATTAGGACACAAAGGTGCAGTAATAATAAAAATCTTATAAACAATAGTACTTGCAACTCAATACCAGAGACCTATGGATGGCAACTTCAGAGAAAAGGAAAGGTGGAAAGTGGCTATGAAAGAAATTGAACAGGGCAGCAGGTTAGCCCTTTGCATTTGGACTTTCAGGATTAGCCTCTCTGAGCTGCCAAAGAGGACTCAGAGTTTAGTAGTATAATTGCTAGTGTCCTATGAATTTACTGTTCACCCAACACATTTAAACTCTTTCTCAGGAAAACTTCTTATAAATATAGGAATATCTTTAAGTACACAGACTGCACCATTCAAAGTGACAGGATTGAAAATACAGGTACTAAAGGAAACAACAGAACACTCACTGTGTCAAGGCACAAAAAAGGAAGCGGCATATCTTTGGGATAGAAAATAGAATATTCATTGGATAGGCTCCTGACTGAAATGAGATCTTTATTAATGCTGTATTTCATATAATCATTTTTAGGGAATTACTTTTAAAATATTTTTAAAAGATTCAACCTTAAATATATCTAGTATATTTAGAAAAATAAATAGGTTTTTAAAGCCTATTTCTTTAATTGAAATAAAACTTCCTGATTTGGCAATTAAAAAAAAAAAAGTCAAGGTATTTGTTTGCATTCAGATGTCTGAGGACACTATCTCTCATTCTTGTAATTATAATTTCAAGATAAAGCAAACTTTACCTTACTATTTTACACTATAAGTATATATATTCTGAAGGAACATCTGCTGAAAATGTACAAATACAGAAAGTATGTGTTTGATGCATAAAAGAATGGAATGGTTGCACATGGCATGTTTTATTAGTAACTGTGACACATTTTAAAATCATGCAAACACATCCTATTTTATATGTATAGCCTATATGCATACAGCTTATATTTTCAAAGGCACCTTTACATAGACCACAATTTTAAAGAATTTGAGGCAAGTATCTTAGGATTCCTTGAAACCTCTCTTCTGGAAGATTTTCTTCCTGAAAATACTGAAAGATTTAATCTTTTAGAGTAAGATTTTTTTAAGGAAGAAATTACATTCAAAGTGGAAAGGTAAAGTTTTGCTATAATATAGGCAACGGTATAAACTCTATATATTCTGCTTGTGTACTTGGAACAGACAGGCATCCCTCTGTAATCAATGCAACTGTGTATGTGCTGGTATATATACCCTCATGTTCATTCCAAATTTATTTTAAAATAAATTTGTTCCTATTTCCAAGTTCCCTCAGTTTTTTCCTGCAAAAAGCATAGATAAAAAGGAGTGATAGAAGAGGGAGAATATGGTTTTACTCCAGACAAGCAATTATGTAACCTGTCTTTTCCTTACTGCACTAGCAGTAAACATCCCCACCCTTTAGCAAGTAACAGTAATAACTATGAGCAGTTAGTTAGAAGAGCCCAGAAATAATCCAAATGAATATCAGAACGAGTTATGGCAGTATCTAGATTTAGGTACTGAGCTACACTGCAGCATTTACATTAAGAGAGGGAAGAAAACAGATGACATTTAGAGAACTGATAGAGGAACCACTGCAGATAATGTCAGTAGAATACATTCCAGGACCTCAACCCTGATGCACTTGCAAGATCATGCTGTGCTGAAAATGCTGCCATTTGATTTGCATAGGCAGAGGTAAACAGAGATGATACCACTCTACATCAAGATTGGCTCCACTTGTTAAAAAATTGCATATTATGCTGGCTTTTGAAAGACCCTTTATAGGGTTTGTAGGCATTTGCAGGCGTTAGGCTGTGTGTGGATAGAAATTCCATAAAACACCATTTCTGGCAGTTAATTCAACTGAAGTTGCTGTCCAGGAAGAGCAGTCCACTCTCACCACATCTGTGTAAATACACCCGTTTGGAGGTCAGTGTGTGAACTGAATCGGGACACAGGTCAGAAAATAATGACTCCTCACACTCCTGAGAAAGAAAGAGCCTGCTGCTGAAGACACTCTGTAATAAAATAACTCCTACTGTCTGTCCCCTGTGACTATTTATATAGATTTCAAAAATTTAAAGATAAGCTTCAACAAAAAGTAAAATAATGATAGAAATGAAGATGAAGTAGTTAAGGAAAAGAAATAACATTGATCACAATATAATTATTCAGGCCAACAATGTGATCAACTTTAACATTAATTCATCACTTTAAAATACCCCTTCAGAGCAAGGAAATTATTTTGGCTAATACTTAATTACCTAAAATGTATCCTTTAACTCCACAAACCAGTTCTGTAGTAGGTGTGCTGAATGGGAGCTGATGAAAATGACAACAATATTAACTAGCCCTGGATAATATGAAGCATAGTAGGAAGAAAGTTAAAGACATTTTGATACAGCTCTGTGTGTAAGGGTTCAAGCCTTTACTCAAATAAGAATTAAAGGCAATCTTAGTTGTAAACAGGTAATGATGTCACCTGAACTGAGTAGTCAGTAGCAGCCAGATATTATGCTGCCAGCTAAGTGTAGTTAATCATCCCACAGGGTAGGCTATAAATCCTTACTATATCCTACTACATCTTGGGTTTTAGGATGATAACATCCTCACTCTGTTTTAACTTACTTGCTAAAAAGGACGATAAAAATATCATTTTCTGTACATTTTTAAAAGTGGTTCCTGTGAACATAGTCACCTGATTTGGCATTGATGTTTGCTTTTAGTGTTGAGCTACAACTTAGCAATTCAGGCAGAAGGGCGATTACTGGAGGCTGAGTACGCTCCTAGAAGTAACCAACCTGTATTAGACGGTCATCCAGACCCATACAGACACTTATCAATTAATGTCCGGTGTAAGATACAAACAGGATAGTGAATGGGAGGTGGGAGCTGCAGAGCAGAGGGCATATACATAAGATACATATGTATATAATACCAAGAGAGAGAAAAAGGTCACATTAAAGAAACCCAGGCCTAAACTTACTGCTGAACTTCTACTTCTGTCAGAAGTACTTCTGTCAATCTGACTGATTACATCTGCAGGAATACCCATCCTCTGAGGCTGGTAGCTCCAAACTTAAAGAGCTTTTTCACTCTGCAAATTGACTGTTAAAAACAAACCATCCATCTATGTATGCATCCACAAAATTCTAGATCTAATATTTGTTTCTTGGTGAGTCCAAGCTCAAAATTGTTCAGACTATAACTACACATAAAAGTTTGTCCTCTTGCTCTCCAAACTCCTTCAGGGATTTGAAAGTCAAACTGACCTGTTTCCTTTTCAGGTTTCATCCTTTCATCAGCACCATTAAGGTGCTGCAGGTTAAATCCTCTCCTCATTTATACTCATGAATTCTCATGGGGTATTAGAATAAAAAGAATTACTTTCCCTTCTATCATTCCAAATCAATGTACAGAAGTGACATCACTTTGTTTAGTGATTTTTCCAGGAAAGGCTTTAGAGTTGAAGGTTTCTGTTGCATATGCACATGCAACAGTACATGCCTAGCGCCACCGAATCCAGCATTCCCTCCAACAAATGCAGTGCGCTACAAGCCACTGCTACCTCTCCAGACCTCCAGGGCCTCCCAGACCCGTGTTCCAGCCTAACAGGAGCCTGCCCTTATTTCAGACCTTTGCAAACAATACCCATGACTCTCCAGCTTCTGCAGATCCTACCCGTCCTAGTCTCTGCATTGGTCTGATCATTTTCTGGCTGCCATTCATGATTTTCATATCACAAAACAGCATCATAATTTCTGAAGAGGCTTTTTCTGTAGTATTGATAACTTCTGGGTACACTGCAGAAAACACAGTTGCAACCAATGGTAAGCTCCTGGTTCACAATTATCAACCTTTTATTCGTCATTGCCAGCTACCGCAGCATTATGCTGATTGCTCTCTTCAGCAGTTCCAATTTGTTAAAAATGATCTAGAAACATAAAAAGGCCATTCATACCTTTTCTGACTGGAAAACAGTTGTCCCCTCCCCCAAAACTTGCATTTAAATTTGAAAATTCAATAAGCCTTTCATACGGTAAGCTTATTCATCATCTTCAGTGTTATAAAATTAGCTGTGTATCATAAGCATAGAGTTAGAAGGCCCATTATAAGACCTGACAGAAATCAGGAGAATGTCAAGTTTTACACAGACAGGACATTAAAAAAAAGCAAAAAAAGCAAAAAAAAAAAAAAATAATAATACACCAAAAATATATTGAAAATAAACCTAAGTATGATTTATTTTCACTTTACATAAGACTGAGAAGTTGTTTCAGCAGAATAAAGAGAAAAGTATAAGAAAAAAAGAAAGATAATTTTCTTTAATCAAAAAACAAAGTCAGAAATCACATTGACAAGGCAGCTGCAACACTACAAGGATTCTTCTATTCTTTGGATTCCCTTAACAGAATATTGGTTTTGCTGTTCATAATGTGAAGATTTCTGAGACAATGTAAACCTTGAGATGTATGAAGTATGCATTAAGGTAACATCATGGCTACAAATTCAAAAGTAATTTTTCTTTGATGGTTCTGTGGCACAGAGATACTGGACGACAAGAGAGAGGTACAGGTGAGTCATGTAGGGACAAAGAGGGATGTGGGGGAAGATGGAATAATAAAGAATTTGGGAGAAAAATGGAGCATTCTGGAAAAAAAAGATTTCCCAGATGAGAAGCTGCAATAGAGAAGACAATGTAGTAATAGGAAGCACCAGCTTAAGGAACCGAGTCATGGGAAGAAGGAAGAAAGGAGCAGGGAGAAAAAGAAAACTGCTAGTGGTTGCAGCACTCCATGGGGAGCAAGAAATCTGGTTCCTACTCACAACATAGTTTTTGACCTTTAGATGTAAGGAGGTACTAGTTATTTTTTATGCTCTATGTTCCTGTTGAAAGATTTGGTTTTATTTTGGATTTACATTTTGATCAAAAACTTACAGGTAAGTGGGTATCATCAGGCCAAGAAACCAAACAGAAGGCACAGTACATATCCATCAAATCAAACAAAACTACATTAACTGGAAAGTCTCTTCCATCTAAAATCTAAAAAGAGTGGAGGTGGACCAAAGACCATTTACAAACTAACAGAAAATTACAGGTTTTATGTTTCTTACTTTTTTTTTTTTTAAGAGTAGAATACCATGGGTATATTTTGCTATGCTATCTTAACATAAACTGTATTGTCAGCTATATTTTCATCTAAAATATTTCAGTCAGGACAAATAGCAGTGCTATCCCTCCGCAACAGCAGTCAAGGCTTTAGCTCTTATTTACTCCAGCCGCATCACCTGACTTGAAATGCTCACTGATGCATAATACTGCCCTGGATAAATGTCAAGATATGTTTCATAGCTGCAGTACCTCCATACCTTAAGCTGCTGAGAATGCATACTTCTCCTAATGCAGTAGGGTTCTTCAAAGCTGACAGAAATGATTAGCAGTGCAGATCTAGTGGTGTGCATAAACCAGACAATAATTATAGTAAATGTCTTAAAAAAGATTTCTCATGCTATGAATCTTAGATTTCAGATGTTTTAATAAGAGCAGAATACCCTCCTTCATCTTAACTATGGAAAAGTAAATATTCAGTGAAAGAAGTATCCTCTCATAATTTTTTTACTCTCTGTAAGGCTGTCTTATATAATAATTTGTCCAAAATCCACTTCTAACAAATTCAAAACTACTTGTAATGAATAAGTAAAATGTATCTGTGTCAGAAGCCTGTAGAGTTTATAAGTGAGAGAAAGTCAAAGTTGATTACATCATACCTAAGAATGTGCATTCCCTAGTTATCTATATGTCACCTCTATTGATTTAACTCACATTCGAGCTGTTCTTTTTACCACAAGAGCCAATTCCTTACAGGGAAGCACAGTGCATCCAATCCTGCCACATGTATCATTAAGACAGAAACTCTGCAGGTGGATTTTAAAATTCAAAGTTGAGTTTACATTGAGAGCATAGCAAATAGATAAAATTAAATATTGACTTGTAAAATGAACTGTGTACGAGAAAAAAAAAGATAAGGAAACTGAATGACTCAGTGGGAATAATACAAAGATACTGTTGGTAATAAAACATTATGATCTTTCAACTATTTATTGATCTATGAAAAATATGGTAGAGGTATATGGTTGGTTTCAAGATCATTAGAACTTGTATAAATAGCTTCCCCCACATACATACACAAACTAAATTAAGCGCTAACTACTGTTTTTTGCTGACAGTCTTAACAGGATGGCCAAAGGTCGATTAGGCCGTGAAAACCAAATTAGGCCAAAGCCATGGTACATGCCAAAGCTTGAAGCATACGGATGCACTCTTCAGTTGCCAGTGGCTCATAGGGAACTGCAAAGAGATCCACTAAACAGGCCAACAGTACGCAGCACACAGGCAGCCTTTGCTGAGGAAAAGAGATGAAGGGAGAAATGCAAGGGAAACATCAGATGATTCCCATCACTGGGCTCTTGGCTCCAGTCACTCTGGCCCAAAACCCATTTCAAATTGAGAACTTCAAATTTCTCCCCCCCAGTACTTACTGTACCCAGGGAGCACCTACAAAATTTCCATACCAAGAGGAAAAAAACAAAACCAAAAAAACCCCTACAACTTCCCACCTTCATCTTCTAAAGCTGGACATTTCAAACAGTGTTGCAGTTTTATTTGCCATTTTGCCATTCTGCTCCAGCCCCTGGTTCAGTTCTACCCAGTGCAGTTCTAACTGAACTAAAACATGCATGAGGACAAACACAGAATAAAATTTTTCTAGCTCACTCAACTTTTTTCCAATTCGTCCCCTTTCTAAAACTAGCTGAAAAGCTCCAATACAGATGCACTTCAGGAAGCTTGTGCATTATTGGAGAGTTCTGTTGTAAAGAGCAGTTCAGCCTACGACACAATTTTGCACTGATTTACTTGAAAGTAAGTAAAAGCATTAGCAGTCTCCTGAACAACTGTTAATGGCTGAACAACTATTAATGGCTAATACTTAAATGATTCATTATAATGCAAGTTTGTTACCTGTTTTTTAAAATTTATTATCTATTTTTGTAAGATTCTCAGAGTCTTTATTAACAATTAAACTACTAAATGTATTGAGCTGAAGGAAGAAAAATTCTTGGGTCTGTCTACTTGCTACTTCCAGGGAGGGCTCTACCAGCATGCCACACCAGATGACAGCCAGCTCTGTGCCACAGCTAGAGCGGCACTGAGCCACAACTAATAAACCATGCGGCGAGGGAAAGCATGTTGGCTTGCACTCAGCACTGTGCTAGCCCAGAGTGCAGGCAGAGCTCCTTTATACTTGCTCATACTGACTTGGCAAAAAAGGTATTAACAAGGCACTATGTAAGCTTGTCCTCTAAAACATGCAATTCAATTACAACTAAAACAATTGTGCATCATAAAATTTTAACAAAGTTCCTCAATGAAAGGTTTTCAAGAACACTTTGACGTAAAATTAAATATTATGTTTCCTTTTGGTTTTCCCATTTAATTTCATGTTAAACATTTCATTCTTGTGGGCCATCGCATGTTGCCCTGTGTAATTTCTGACTGGAAAACTATAAAATATTTGTGGCTTAGTTCATCTGCTTTCCTCTTTCTCATGGACTTAGGGCTTGCTTGTTTTTGCTTGATATGTTTAGCCTTGTTTTCTGCCACTGACATATTAAATTTAACATTTAAGCGATCAATTCAGTTTTTCTCCCTTAATCACCAGCAGCACACAAAATCACCATCTGACTTTCAAGATGAGATTTTCACTCAAGTAAAATGTTTACATTAGCTCTTCAGGTTTGTCAATATCCTTATCCACAGACAGAAATTAAGAGAAACTGATTCATAAAGTCTACACAGACATATTCAGACTTAAATAGTTACAATTCAAACATGACTACGCACAGTATATTTCACACAGAATTTAAGGATAAAGGAAGAATACATAATTTATGATCTCTAAAATCTGACTTTATAATTCAGAAGAAACAAGCCTATAATCCACATGTAACATCCACAGATCTGAATTCTAGTCAAGTGCTAAATAAGCATATTTTCAAATCTGAATAGCTAGCATAAACCTGAAGTTAATCTTCAATATTACAGTTTCATAAACAAACTTTAATTTCATTCTCCGAAGCAGTCTCATTTAGCTTTCTCTTTGCAAATCACAAAGTGGCCACGTTGATAACACATAATCATCAAGGACGGACAGTCATGGAGTCCTTCTTTCCAGAAGGAAAGGACATCCCTTCTGGAAACAGTTTACTTCTGGAACTGTATACAGAGCTTCTCCTTATCACAAAAATGTCCATGGTCTGATCTGTCCTGTTACTCAACAGGCCTGTGCCTTAAAACACACGTACTCCTTTGTGATGTTGGAATTGTCTAGTCTAAGCACGCCTGTCTCTTTCCGGATACAGAGTCATAGTTCTTTTCCAAATAAGTTCTGTTTCAAAATCTGCCCTTAGTGAGTGCCTGAATAACTTTTGACCAATGATTCCTGGAGTTTCACCACTTTTTGCTTCACCAGTGAGGAGTCCAACATTAGACTTCTGGAGTCCCACTGTCTATCATTACAGAGGACATGATGATATGACAGCTTGATATTAAAGTATCTAATAATCAGAGTAAACTCTGTTAAAAATATCCAGCTAGTGTCCTGCCTTGTGTGTACAGAAGAACATAAATAGTACACAGAAACCACCACTTAGTATGCCAAAGTAGCAGCAAAAATTCATGGTCTTGAGAAGATTTGGTATTTATGCCACCACCTCTAATTAAGAGGAACACTGAGGGAGGGAGACAGAAAGAAAAGATGTGAATAACAAACATCTTTCTGCTACATTAAGGAATTCTCAATTAATAGGGGTGGTCAGCTTCTCATTAGTCTGTCTTTCCACAGCTGCAGAAGAGGAGGTCTTGGACAGGAATATTTCCAATTTATCTGGAGTTAGAGAGTGTTAAGACCTGTTTTACATTTGAAGAGCAAAGTGGTTGGTTTTGGGAAAAGAAAGTGATTCCAATCTACAGCTGAAATGCCACCGAAACAAATTGTAAGAGAAATCACTGCTGCATACAGAAATAGATGGAAAGAAAAACACATTTTTAACTATTGCCAGCTTGCCACAGATTACTTCTACCCCTTCACAAGGGATACGTCTGCGTATTTTTTAAGCTATGCAGAAATAGCCAAGTTGGCAAGCTAACGAAAAGCTTGGACACTGAAAACAGTGCGGCCACAGTGGCACTGAAGTCAAAAGATATGAACAAAACCTTCCTAAGAAGCTGGATGCTCATTCAGTCTACACTGAGCTCTGCTGCTGTAATCACACGACTACTATCACTACTTTTAAAATAGCTGTATATATCTATACATGCAGCAGTCCCTGCACTGTTCACATAAAGTTTGTTCTTTCATTTACACAATGAAAATAATAGTATTACAACAAAGGTAATAAAACTAGTGACTGGAAAGGTTTAGATCCAAAGACAATTTTATGTTGTATTAGAGCTCTTGAGCATGCTAAGTAGTCACAGGCTCCACAGAAAGCATAATCAAGCCCTTTTGTTTAGCACAAACAATACATGGGCTAAATAGATTGAAAAGCTTAGAGCACAAGGGCTACAGTGCTGGCTGTAGTCTGAAGTATGCGTAGGAGGAGGCAGAACAACAGGAACTGCAAATGGTACCCTGAAGGGAAGCAAAGAAAAAAAACTAGGCACACAGCTCACTAAGCTAAAACTGGGATTTCTGCGCAAGTACGTTAGCTCATATTGTCTTCTTCTATCAGGTTTAAAAAAAACTCGAGGGATTCTTCATTTGTTTCACATAAATATCTTCAAAATGTTCTGCTCAACCATGCAGGCAGAAGAGAAAACAACACTTCTCGCTGTTACTGACAAACTAGAGAGAAGGGAAAGAGAAGGTTTCTCAGTTTTGATTCTTTTAAAAACATACTTCACAAAATTTTTTCACAATGAAGAATTGAATGATCTGTATAAATGTCTTAATATTAGTTTTTAAAATACAAATCAATGTGAAACCTCCCAATCTTGAGTACTTCATATACTACTAATGCCTATATATAAACAAATAATCAAGTGTAGTACACACGTATAGATACTACATCTACATAATCATGAATGTAACTTTTATCTAACCTACTTTTTGGTCACAAATTCATTCCTTGAGGATGTATTTTTAGTGTTGTAAACTTCTGAAAAAATGATACACAACCTACTATTAAAAATAAGAATCAGTCTGCCAAAAGAGTTGTTTCTTTATCCAATCCACACACAGAACTGCCCTTGAAAGCTATCTGTCCAAGGCTCGTGGTAGACAACATTCATCCCCAGGCCAGGAGGATGAATATAAAAATGTACTAACTATATTCCTTTGTATTTTGCTGGTGAATTCTTGGTTTTCAGAAGAGATTCAATGCTGAATGATCCAGAGAGAATGCATTTAAAGCCAATTATATCCACAGAGTACTGAATACAGTACAACTAATTTTCTTATAAAATTTAAAAACTGAAATTATAAGATAGGATATAAATATAGCTAAAAGAAAGTAATTTCAGATTCTGAGAACCATTTTAGATTGTTTTGGGTGGGGCTATTAATTTTTGGCTGGAGATGAAAGTTTGCAATTGCTGATACATACATAATACAGGATGATCCATCTCTGTGAATGCATGAGTAGGTGGGGTTGGATGGTTGCCACTGTGGGGATGAGCATTTTCTGGGTTTAGTTGCTTATTTTGTGAAAACTGTTTTATGTTACAGTTTTGATTTTACTTCTCTGCCTTGGATTTTTTTAAAACAAAATTGTTTCCATCCTAAGATTAGTAAAAAAAAATTAAAAGATGTTTTTATGAATATTGAAAAAACAAGTAGATTTTTCTTGAAATTTTCTTAATGGTTTGTACTCAGGAACAGAAACCTGAAATATGATAGGATGACACTTCTGAGGTCTCTCATTTTCCCCTGAAACTCATCCAGGTTTGGATGAAAGTGAACTTCTGATCTGTATGGTATTGTTGTTTGATAGTATGAGAAATAGAATTTATTCAAATTTTGTTCTCTTAACTTTCAGAGCATTGCAGTTGTGGTAGAGCACACACAGTACAGGTTCCTGAGGCATATGGGTACAATACACACACAGCTAGGGCTCTGAGCGCAACATGAACAAAACAGCTGTTCTGGTTACCACACTCATCTCCACAACCATGAATATAAAGCCATCTCAAAACAATACTGGTAAAAATCTTTAAATCACATTACCCTTTATTCTCTTTATCTGCATATGAAAATACAATCGCATATGAGTGTATTCCCAGGATTATTATCTGTATAGTGAGTACCTCTCTAGGCTCTGTCAGAAAAGCTTTTTTATGTGAGCAGAAAAAGAGAAACCTCCATGACAGATATCCTTACTTTTGAAGCACATTTGTACCTTTCAGTGCATCCCTTGGAAAAATAGATATAAACAAAAAAGTAGACACACAAAAAAAAAGAAAAAAAAGAAAAGCACAACAGGTATTAAATCCATTAAAAAAAAATAGTTTTGTTATTTTGAACTTTGTTAACATAGAAAAAAGAGACATTCCAGTTTTGTTAGGCATTAAGTAGTCTCTCCATCATCTATTCTTTTGCTGAACCTTTCTGTTACTGAATAGCTCCACATATTGTACTGAGCTACACAGAATGTTTATTGTACAGCATCTTTATGACAATGTAAAAAACACAGTAAATGAAAAGGCACTATGGGAGGAAAAGGCCTCTCAGTGTGTATTCTTTAAACATACAATTCAATCATGTCAGTCAAATGACACTCTAGAGCATCCTGTATTTGCTATGACAATCACCTCTCTGAAAATGATCTCAGGAATAAATTTCATGGGAACAGTTTGATTCCAACCAAAAAGATCATTTATTAGAAAAGGTTCTCATATCCAAAACCCAACAACCAACAGAAAATTCAATTTCTGATTTCATACGTATTCAATCCAGAAATAAAGGGGATGAAATTGGAGGTATGAAGAGAGATGCAGTAGCTAAAGAAAGAGCAAAAAGCTTAAAATAGAATTATTAAGGGATTAAAGGGAAGCATTTAGTGTTGTAGCATAACTGTGGTTCTTTGAAATGACTGTCTACAGAAAATGACTTCAGGTAATTTTTGAATCCTTGATGTGCCAAGTTTTGAACTTCAAGGCTGTCATCATCCATAGAAAATATACTTATGTTCTGGTTATGCTCTTATGCTGTTCTTGTTAGCATGGAAAAAAGGGGAAAAGTACAAGTGAAGAAGAATCCATGGTGAAATTCAAGCTACAGGGAGGGAAGGTGAGAAAAGTGTAAATGAAAGCAATACAAGAGTTATCATAGGGTCATTATACTTCTTCCTCCTTAAATCACTGTCTGTATACGTCTCTGTCGTACAGGATGAACAGACCTAAAAAGATTTTAAAGAGTCCCCCAGAACAAACGATGGCAGGACAATTCTTTCTAATTAAGAAAGTGACCTGGAATACACATAGAGTGCATAGTGCTGTATAAAACCATAGATACATCTCCAGGTAGCAATCTTATGTATCTCAATGGCAGGATTACTCCTGAGCTGCACAGGCTCCCTTTAGCCGCGCGTCTTAGGCATGTGCAGCTAGGTACACATTCCAGCTAGGTACTCAATTTTTCTGTAGTAGGACATCCATTTCCCCTGACAATTTAATCTATACTGCAAATACATATGCAAATTACATAGTAGCCTTCCCTAATTAAGACACTTTCTCAATTATTTATAGCTTTGACAAAATTTATCCTGTCCTACAAAAAGTCTCATGTCCGGGGGTCAGCTCAGGATTGATTTTTGGAAGAAAGCTTCAGAAGAGCGTTTAGTCATTTTTAAGAGTGAGATTAGAGGAAAGTTCCTCCTGTGTAATAAATTATTACAACTCCTTTGCTGAGAGGCTTTTGTGCCCCCATTACTAGGACTACCAAATTTAAATCCAGCCGTGTCAGGGAAGCCTGCTCTACTTTCAAGGACAAGTCTTTGCTGACCCTGTGGAAAAACGTTCCAAGTTAACGTGCTCCATTATTCATGAAATTACTATTCCTGCAGTACGAATATAAAAACTGCCATACCAGCTCAGTCCAAAGGTCCATACAACTCAATACATTGGATCTGATGTTGAGAAGCAACAAACTAAATACATGGCACAGAGCACGGTTTGTCCTCTGGCATACACTTCCTACCTCAGTATCTTCAGTTTAGGAACTTACTGAGCTAGAAGCTGCATGCAGATTGTCACATATAAGAGCCATAGTTTCACAGCTGGTTGGTACATCAATCTAATCCCCTTCTTCTATCTATTATTTATACTTGACATTTCCACAGGATCTTATATCAATTGTGCAATATTCAGTTCTGCTACACTTGAATAAGTATGTACTTTTATTCATTTTAAACCTGATTTTTTTTCCTGTCACAATTTCTGAACCGTAAAAAATGTATAATTGTCTCTTTTTGACTTTTTCATGATATTCATTTTGTGTACCTCCACCACAAGTTTTCTCTTGTTACGCTGAAAAGTTCTAGTCTACTTAATTTCTCCTTGTGTGGAATCTATTTCAAATCTCTGCTTAATCTTATGATCCATATTTACCCTTTTTTAGAAGTTATTCAACACAGTATGTAAGTACATCCCAGGTTTATACAGCAGCACAAATAGGTCTTCTGTTTTGTTCTCTATTATTCTTATGGTAAGTCTTCATATCTTGTTCTCTTTTCTGAAACTACAAAAACACACTTAATACACTGCTGAGTATTATAGGATCTTCTCAGCAAATCATCCACAGATGCAGGTTAACCTAAGATCAGCACTGGCCCATCTCTCCTTTACACACAATATTTTTCTTTCTCATATCTACATAGTATGAGCAGATAACCTACTTAAATACAAAGATGACAAGATCTGAATATAAGCAGAAACAAAGATTAGAGTAGGGAAGAATGAAATTACATTAAGAGTGAGGTTACCTGGGATTAGGATGAAACCTGGAAGTGGCAAAACAGGCCAGAAATGAGGGTTGGATGAGGCAGAAGGGATTGTTGGGAGTTCTGAGAGTCACAGATCTGCTGCGAGTAGGGAGCTGAGGAAACGGGCAAATGCAACAGAGAAAGACCACTCTAAAAGAAGCTGGAGATGGGAAGACCAAGAATGGGGAGAATGAAAAAGGCAAGAGAAGGTCACTGGGGTACARTTGGAGAGTGGAACTAGAAACAGTGGAGGATTTGGTTTGGATGAGAAGACAATGACTGTGGAAGTGAAGCCAGAGAGATGTTCAGCATAATACCTGGGAAGCTGGGCTGCTTATGCCCTAAAATTCAAAAACAAATTACGAGCTGTAAAATTACATTCGACCAAGTGAACACCTTTACATGCTAGCCCAAAGTATTTTCATTGACCAAATGATTACAGGAAGAAAAATGTTGATGTTTAACTTGGAGCCTGTGACAGTACTTGGTGCATACTCAATTTTGTTACTTCTCCTGTATCAAGTCATTTTGATCTGATCCTGAATATACTTGGGCACAAAAATCTTGTCTATATTCCCTCCAAATTCAAAGAAAAAAAAGAAACACAACTGTAAAATTACTCTTATGTTTCCTTGTATGAACGTCACATTAAGCATCTTTCCTGTCCTGCTGGAGAGTGCCAGGTATTAAGACAAAGAGATTTAAAAATTGCAACTGGAAAACTGCAAAATTAGCATGAATTTTAAGTGAAAAGCACAGCAGCTACTTTTAAAATTGAGGTTTAAAGTGTACATATAAACAACTTTTATTAAATTTTGTGAGACCATCCAGATTTAAACTTGATCAACACTTCAAAACCCGGGTTTTGAACAAATGTGTATTTCTTTTCAGACATAAGCAGTAATCATAGTAAAACATAGTAAAAACAGCAAAAAAGGCCAGCTTTTCTTTAAAATCACTTTAGAAATTTTGTTCATAAATGAAAATTCAAGTACACCTAATAAAGCAACATAAAATATAACTCTGAATATGAAGAATCTAGCGTATCTCCATAACTGTTGATGATACATAACATTCAGAAAGAACCCAAAGAGATTTTTGAGTTTCCAGGACAAATTTATAAAACACAGAGGAAAAGTTAAAATTGAAATGTAGGTATATTAAGAGTCATGCAAACATATCTGGTATCTGATTATATACTAATTCTCTGAAATAAAATAGGGCACATATATTGCCATTATTTTTGTTACCATCACAACATTTTCAGCATTGCTTTGGAAATGGAAGATACTTGACATATTCACACATGTATTAGGCTAGGGAATACCAAATTTTGTTCAAGGCTACAAAGCATTCTGACCAGCTTGCCACATATTACAAACTAAATTAAATAATCTTTGTACTTCTTCCCACTTTTTCCCTAACCTCATCTGGTTATAGGGAAGTAAAGAATAACAAAATGTGCCAAAATATGCAATGTTTTACAGTCCTATTCATAAATTCCAGATGTGATTCTATCACACAAGAATGATGCAAAACATCTTTCCATAATAAAACCATTATTAAATGGAGAAATATCAATTTTTGATTTTATAGGTTATTAGTAAAGACAGAAAATAATCAAATTACTGGTTGTTATCAGGATGGTGAAATATGGTAGTTTTGTTTTTGCATAGCCTGTGATCTAATCTTTTTATGTATTTAATAATTTTTATTTCTTCTCACTCCTCACTGTTTCTCTAGTCTTTTATTGTCTTTCACCTTTCTTCTTGTTCCCACTTCTGAAATTGTATCAGTATAATAACTAACCTAGGATAATTTCATTTTGGCTTATGAATGCCTTCTATCAACATAGTTTGAGCCACTGAAGAATGGAGCAGAAAGCACTTTTTAAATAATCTGAGATCACATGAGGCAGTTGTATCACTTAAGCTAACTACATTTTCAAAGTAATTACCTGATGTCTACAAGGCCTTATTTAACCTTTTGATATCAAATAATACATTAGTTATGAGTTCAAAGGCTATGGGAAGTGGAACAGTGGAATATGGAGATAACTATCAACTTGCTGCAGGGAAATCATACTAACTCTGTACTGGCCGATGGTGTAGGCTGTGAGCTGCAGGAGCTGGAGGGTTCACAGCTAAGAGCGTAAGAACAGCTCTACCACATTACATCAAAAACCCATACAGTTCAGCACCTTGTCTCTGGCACTGGATACTAGTTACAATTTAGGGGAAAATAAGGTTCTTCAGTGGTTAGACAAATCCAGACGAGGAGTAGGATGTACAAGTTAAATAGGAAGGTAATCCATAAATGGAATAGTTTACCAAGGAATAGAGTAGAATCAATCTTTAGAACAAAAAGATTATCTAGACTGGGTATATCACAGTTTTGGCAAGCAGTTGCAAACTCTGCCTGAGGTCAAAGTGGATAATGGTTTGTCTCACTCATTCCACAAATGGATCACAAATCCATCAAGATGGCAAGAGGCCAACTGTATTTATACCAACTTTAAGAAGCGCTTATTAGGTTTGGCTCATCATTATCAATTACTTTAGGCAGGTGCCAGATCTTTGGAAGTTTGCCACGTACAATTTTTCCATTAGATGCTGTACTTAAAATAGACTGCACTTCTGTTCCTCATGAGTATTGCCCCTTTGCACAGATGCGTACTTTGTACTACCATAATACTGCGAGTCGTCCAGTTGTCCTGACGCAGAAGATCACTTCATGAAATCTCATGATGCTGACAGATAAGCAGGAAACAAGGGAAATATTTTTGTAAAACAGGCCCATTCAAGAAAACACGTGCTAATATAGTCAAATAATGGGAACAACTGAGCATAAACTCCCACTAGAGTGCTGCAACAAAACAAGACATCAATGGATAGAATTAGAGAAGAAATATTTCCTCTCTACACTGGCTTATTGAGACAAGCAGCAAGAAAAAAAAAACCATACATGCATGGCATCCACATATTATAACAGACACCTGGAAAACTAGAAAGGCTGCACAAAAGTCATACAGTTTATGAAGGCTGAAGCAACGACCTCTAACGAGACACTAGTGCTTGACTTCCTGGTTTAATTATAACATGGGTTTTATAATCTTCATCAAGAAAGAATATGCTACTGACTTTCAAATGATGGGCAAAGCCCAGAATGGATGATCTATGATACTTTCAGTTATGTTCAAAAACTGCTAGACAGCTTCCTTCAAATGAAGATAGACACTGCAGACTTTTACATCCACATATTAGTATTGTATTTATGAGGTCTTCAAACCTACAGTATAGCTTTTGTCTTCAGGAAAAAATAAATAAATAAATAAATTGGACCTTCTCAAGATTTCCTTCACGTCTTCAGAGGACTGATTTTCAGTCCTTAAGCGACAGCTTCTAAAACTACTTCCCAGAAAAAGTCTAGCTTCTTGACCTCAGGTTGTAAAATGTAACAAGGCAGTGACAAAAAGACTTCTATCAGAGTTCTCATAGACAAACGGAATTCAAATTTCATCCTGGAGTTTCTAACACAAAGCTATTAAATTTGCACATTATTAACATTTTGGTTGCTTTCCTAATAAAATTACATGCAAGGTAAATGACATTTTCTTCTCACAGCTTGTACAAGAGAATTCTTCTGCAATACATAGGTACTAAAAAAAACTTCAGATCTCCGGATAATTAAGCACACCCAATACAAACCAGACACTAATCAGAATACCCTACAGTGCTGTTTTTACAAAGTCTCATTTCAGAGCAAAGCCACACTTTTAACCTTGCAGAACAAGGATCGGTTTGATAGCTTTCTGCAATAACAAAAGAGAAGTTCTGTCTGCGATGGAGAGAAAAGGGACAAATAACAATAGGGAGTCCAATGTAGCTTAGAGGACTGTATCAACTAGCTAAGTTTCACAAGAGATGGACAACATTCAAAATGCATTTCATATGATATATCACATTGTCCTATTATAAAAACCACTTAAACTTTTTTGATGCTACCCTTTAGGTGTATTATATTGTATTTCTACCTTTTAACCCATTGACTGCTAAAAATGGGAACTCATGTTAAAAGTATACACTGAATACATATTTACATGTTAATTAACCTAAAATCTCTTGAATTGTCTTTGTTAAACTATTTTATTAGTGTCATACATTAGAACACACTGAAAATCTTTAGATTGACAGAGCCATTCGCAGAGAAAGCACCAAAAATTTTTATGTAAATATGAAGTTGATATCTAATAAGAGATCCCAAAGAAAAGAGACAGTTTGTCTACAGTCAGAGCAAACAAGCACCAAAAGAATCCTAAATTGTAAATATTAAAGTGGAAAGAGGATGAACCAAATGTTATTTTGCTATTTCAGGTAACATCAGAGGTGAAAATTTTGCCAGAGATCCTTAAGGTTTTTAATTAAACTTTACTCTTTTTTCAAAAATGGTTAAAACATCTCCTTGACGGACACTGTCAGTCTTTAGCCCCATGTTGTCCTGCTGCATTTGTTTTGCATCATAAAGGGTTCAGGAGCCCTGGCACCTTGAAGGGCCAGCTACAAAAACCTGGGCTGAACAACACAGCCAGGCATGTTCCATCACTTCTTATTCAAGGCTCCCTCACACAAGTGCCCACTCTGTAAGAAGCCCTCATAAGCGCTCAGTAGTAAATTTCCAGGCATATCAATTTGGGAAGACAAAACAAAGTATATACTTTCCTACCATTAGGCAGAAATAACCAGACTTTTCTTGCATGATAATCTGTCATACAACAGACCTGTCATGAGTAGTCCTTGAGAAGTAACAGATGTTTGGAGATTTTATTCAGTCTTTCAAAATGATAGAAGAGGTACTCCTCTGCAGTTGCTTCCGCTTAAGCTATAAGCAACAGAAATCCATTTAACTTCTTTTGTAAATTACATTAATGGATTATAATCTTCTTCATGTAAATTATGGTCAGGGAAGGAAACTAGAAGTTTTCACCACTTTGTGTCAATGGCAGGGAAAATCATCATTCTACAACAAATGTAATTCAACCTTTCTGAAAGTAATCTCCAGAAATGATAAATACAAAACTTATAAATCACCAGTATTCACTGTGTGAAGCATGGGAACGCACTTGCAGCTCAAAACAACATATATAATTCTCAAAAGGAAAAGCCACCCAAAAGGCAAATTTTGGTTGAAAATTAAGTTCTTTGAAATAGCCTCAATTTGGACACTTAAATTTACATAGTCATTACTGAAAAATTAACTACTGCATTTGTTCTGTGAATCTCAAATGGCGATTATACTTGTCCTCTGTTCCTCTATTTTTCAGAGGTATGAATTATCAAATATTAAATACATTGTGTCCAAATTTTTCAAGTGTGCACGTATATATGCAGATAAGACATTTATCTGTAGCAACATGACAAATTCTATATCTAAAAATCCCCTATAACTGGAACAAGATATGAAATATGCCTTACTTTCTGCTGCTTCCCAACAGCTACTGAAATATATGCCCTGCTATTGTAAAGGCTCATCACATTAAGACTCACTGTGGAATGCACAATCATTCTTGTTAAAGAAGTGATTTTTTTTCCCCCTCCTTCTCTTCCCACCACAACAGGTGCTACATTTGCTTGCTTCTCCACACTAGCAAAAACATTTTCTGCTAGTAGTGGAGTTAACTGAAGAAAAAAGCAGAAAAAAAAACAAACCAAAAAACAGCAACCCAAGTTTGATACAATTTCGAAACCGGCTCAGAGCTCAGGAGGCTGAACTTTTTAAGAGAAAAATACTGAGCTTCTGTACAAGACTAGCGCTGAGATGGAAGACCACCAGCCTTGCTTGATGTAAAAATTAGATCATCTGCTTTACACTTGAATTAAAACATGTACTACTGATAGAAGTGTTTAAAATATCAGCTGTATAAAAACAACTGTTGAGCAAAAAGATTCCACGGGTCAAGATAACTTAGGATAACATAACTATCCTTTACTCTCCTAACGTATGTGCAGTGCTTCCTTAAACAAGGAGGGGTGACAATTTGCATACAGCTCCCCCATAGAAATACTAGCATGCAGAAGCCGTTACCTTGAACGACTGCTCTTGTACTGAGATAAGGCACCTTTTACTACGTGTACTCACTGGGTGTCAATTCATGAACAGAAGTAGGCAGAACACAATGTGGTTTTAATCATATCTGCCTGTATTAGCAAGCATATAGCATACTGGCAAGCATATCACCCCTAAAGCACTAAGTGTGCTTCATCATACTAAATCTTTATGCAATTACAAAACTACTCACACAAATATCCCGAAGCAGCTTTTCTTTGCTTAGCAATAAGAGCCAGATACTCACAAAGAAGGGTCCTGAACCAGATCTTTAAGGTTTATCCCACTACGATCCTCGGCAAGGTTCCTGAAGCAGCTGTCACTCACTAAAAAAATAAAAATAAAATTAAAACAAAACAAAAACAGAGAAACAAAAGAGGTGGAAATTTAAGAACAGAACGCAGTTTTGTTGATTAAGTAATAATGTTTGTTTGGTGTTGGCTGTAATAAGATCATTCATATACAAATTCTGATTTTCAGTGAGGTTTTAGTTTATTTGCAAATAAGTTAATTCAGTGGAAAGTGATAAATGATTTATCACAGGTTACATAGAAATAATCTGTTTCAGCTACTGTCCTTAATACTTCTGCACCCTCTGTGGCTACAAGAAATCTCAGACACAACACTGGATGCTTACATATACACAGATATCTGTATACTTAGAGTAGAATTTTTAATCACGCACAGTTCAGTATTCTTTATCGAATCAGAAATAATGAGAGTTACTATGTGTTTAACATTTAAGTTTACAGTTGTTGGTGGGTTAGCATAGATGTTTAAAATAAGCAATAGCCAAAACAAACAATTTAGAGAATAAAATTATTCAAACAGCTTATAATTCATTTATAAAATGCATATAAAATGGCTAGATTTACTGTAAGAATTGAAGAAATTGCAATACAATTAATTTCACAGAAGCTTAAGAGTAATAATGTGCTTACATTTTCTTCACTATATAAGAAAAAAAACCACATGATTTGAATCTGAAACCCCAAAATTCTTTTTCTTTGCTACTGCTCTTAGGATGTGTACCCCGTTCACACATGTCGACTCATTTCTCTTAAACAATGCCATAGTCAGTTAGAGGGGTAAAAAAAAGTAGTGGCACAAATGCTTTAATAAATCAACACACGTTCAAATGAATTACAGTTATTTCTGACTACATCAAACTTTCTGAAGGACAGTGAGGTTGTGATATGGCAAAAATCAATGTAAAGAGCAATCCACCAAAATTAGCAACATAATAAGCCAGCTAGAGGAACGCTCACGAGGGAATGCATTACTGCTCATTTCCCGAAATGGCACAGCCTCACTTGCATTTGAGGAAAGGGAACGCATGTGAAATCATCTGCAAAAGCAAGTGTCCCTACTTCTTTCTCTCTAAATGCAAGATATTCTTTTTTAATTTACATCTATGAGTACTAGTGTGCATCGTCAACACTGAAAAAATGCAAACCGCTTCCAAAATACATTGTTTTTACAGATTCTGATATATTCTGTGACAGATGCACCTAGCACACTACAAAACTGCAGAACATTTCTACCAGTATACTTCGTCGCCAGTGCCCCTCCTGAGCTTAAAGCCTGTTAGTCTGCTGGGCAAGACAAGTACTGGAACAAAAGGGTCCAGCAAGAGGGGCTGGGGTAATGCACAGAACAGGAATTGAGGTGTTGATTACAGTTCTCTCACAAAGCCTGACAGCTAACAGTATATGATAATAATATCAATATTTGTAAAGTGTTGATAACATTAATAAGTTTATCCACTTTGCAGTTCAGCACTGTAATAACCAACAGCTATCCTAAACTTCCCATATCTGCCTCTGAAAACATTAACAGCAGCTGTTGCTTGCCATATGTGATCCCTGAAATCCAGACATGATACACCACATACCAAGGTCCACCAGGAAGCTCTTGCCTTTGAGACAGTTACCACAGATATTCCATTTAAACAGAAGCTACTTGGGCTAACAAAGTCCAGAACTCCTAGTCTGTCCCTCCAGAGATTATTTAAGCATCATCTCTATACTAAACTGAGATTTAACTGACTAAACTGAGATTTAACTGTACTGAATTAGCAAGAGCTACTTACCTTGTAGAGATGCTCACCTTGAACACCTTGGACCTTCAGAAATATTCATTTCCATGCACATCTACTGGGCTGAACCCACGACCCTCAAATTTAAAAAGTCTCTAACTCTTGAGGTAAAGGAACAATTCAAAGACAGACAAAATAATCTAAACTCTAGATTTTATGGGAGACAAAAGCCCAGCTCTGTTGATTAGTTTATATTTGCACCTTGTCAAGTTTGGTAGTGAAATGGTAAACAGAATATTTTATATACTGTCTTGTCCTAAATTCTGCACTAGTGATGTACTGACATATCGCCAATGCCAATACTACACATCATGAATAAAAATTACAGTCAATATCACTACTGACAAATTAAACATTTCTTAAGCATTAAATATTTAACGTAAACAGGCTGTATTTTTTCTAATGTCTTCTCCAAGTCTACTCACTGCAAGTAATGACAAATGTAATTGAATACACTATCTCAGACTCTTCTAAAACTTTTAAGGGAAAATAACAACTTAAAGTTATTTTATCAGTAAAACTGACCACTACCTGTCTGTAAATACTTCATATAGTTTACAAAATAAGATGTGTTTGAAACCAATGCTTAAATTGAAAGCCAAGATTTGTAAGAGACTGTCTTTGTCTTACTCCTCTAAACTTGACTCTAACGTTATAATGCCATTTTTATGAATGAAGTTGAAACAGCAAACCTTCCCACCTTAGCAGGGCTGGACAACAAGTTATTGCTAAAAAGCCCAACTCAACATTACTCAAATACTTGTAAACTTTGAAAAAAGCATCAACTTTATCTCATTTTTTTTCTTTGCTTGTAGTAGAGTCAAAATACAGAAAAGCTAAAAATTTGTAAGGAAACCCCTTATTACCTTACTATTCTAGCCAGAATCAGAAAACATAGATGTCTCAAATATAACTGTTCTCAAAAAAAAAAAAAAAAAAGAAAGAAATTCAATTCCAGTTGTATGAACCAAGAAGTTCAGATAGTTTGGTTAAGATTCACCTAAACACATTTCTGAAAACTAACCTTTGACTATAGTTGCCAGTTAAATTACTAGCACTCATGACATATGAGAGCCTCCAGGGAAAGGAAGTAATTCAGCGGGAGGAAGCTGAATTAGAGCTCGCACAGAACACTTCGCAGGACTTCACTGACTGGCACACAAATATGGCCAAGCTCTCGCACATCCTTGCAATCTCTAGCATGGAAAAAAACCCAAACTTTCAGCAGTAAATACAAGGTTAAAACAGTTTTCCAGACTAGGTAATACATTCCTCACTGCTTAGAAAACTAAATCAACACTACATATATTTAAAAATGGTATATCCTGCTTATAATGCGAGCTATTGATTTTAAACAGAGTATTAGGTGAAGTTCTGGGTTTGATGGTATGGCAGAATGATCAGTCATGATCAATGGTGCTTTAAGGTTTGAGGGAGGAAAAGGCAGAAAAAACTTTGCATCAATGCCCCAGACTGTATTACAAATAGAGAAGGAGGCGCCATACCTCCTGGCTACACCGACTAGCTTAGTTTCTGATCTGCATTACATGTCCCCCCCTCACACACACTTTCTTATAGACAAGAAGAAATCAAAACAAAAAAGCTCACTAAAATGCATTTGCTCCACTGAGTCTTGTACATACAGTGACAGACTAAAAGGTACTACTTTTTTTTTAATTAAACATTGACACAAATATCACAGCCATAGACTGAATCCACTCCTACCATAAAGGTAGCTTGAAAAACATCACACTAAGGAGAAATCAGTACAGCATGTATGCAAGAGTTCAAAGTGAGTTGTTAAATGTATCAAAAGGAATGAAGAAGCTTGAGCAGAAGCCCCAGTTCTCCCAGCATTTTTCCTACTTTCAACTCTTCTTTTTTTTTCTTTAACAGACTTCTAAATGAAGGGAAATGAATTAGATTGTTCATTTCCAAAATGAGAAGAAGAGAGGCTGTTCAACTTTAAAGGTAAACTAAAATTTTCTTCAAGTGAAGGCAAGATATTCTCTGTTGTGCACTTCAGCCTGTTTTTTAGGTCCTATAGTTTGAAAACAATATAGTCCTTTAAAACTGTCAGTTTCTTATCCCCCAAAGTATCCTCCCAATAAACAAAACAAGTTCTGTTTAGATCAAAGCTCTTCCATTTCCACAGTTGTTAGCAGAGCTATTTTCACATCATATGATTAAGAAAAAATAAAACTGTTACATGGAAAAATGAAGGGCTATCTATAGTCTGGTAAAGAAAATTAATAATAATGTTTATTTCCCCTGAAATAAAAATACGTAATTCCATAAAAAAAGTAAAACCTGAAAGCTATTTATATATTCCCAGATTTCCTCTTGATTCTCAGAATTCATACCTCCTTTCAGGCTAGTTGCAGTTACCTACAGATAAGGATCATCTTGACAAGGAACATGCTATACTCACAAGTTATCAGTGACTATCTTTAGATGCAGCATTACTTCGGACAATACACAGACTCTTATAACCTTGAACCTGTAGAAGATACCAATTTCTTACATTTCTGGTCTTTCAGTGATAAGATCTCCTAAGTTCAGTTCTTTTTAGTGGGACTTCACATCTATAATATTATTTTTGGCAGACTTCCCACAACAGAATGCTCTCCCTTACCCTCTTGTTTATAGGATTATTTATATGATTGATTATTCATATCCAATTCATCCAGCAGCTGATAAATATAAGGAGTATTCAATCCACTTGTGATGTTCTGGAAAATACTTGTATTCTAGCCTGTTTCAAGCATTACTTGCAATAAAACACTGTTCAGAAGCCACATTTCAGACTCAGCTGTTTCCGTTCCATACTCTGCCTGCAAATGTAACAGGATTCAAATAATTTACTTTTAAAGGCCTAATCTTATAAACACTGTAGCAAACACTGAACTTTACCTATTAGATTTGTACATCTTTGATCTCAAGACATAACCAACATTGCTTAAGAAGCTTAGGTATAAGGACATAGAAGGGTAACACATTTTTTTGCTCAGACCTCAAAATGTCTCTCTTTAAAAGCTTACTCTCCTTCAGACACAACATTCCTGTCCTATAGACTTACTTAAAAGAAAGCAGAGATAGGGTTGTACTGAAACATAAAGATTGATCCTCTTATCATTAAAATGGTTTTAAGTCATTTTGCTTGTCCCGTGATCCTTTGGTCAGTAACATCTGAGATCAGTATCCTGCCCAAACCCTCCTTTCTACAGCTACTGCTGTATTTTTCAAGTGACTGCATGGCGGCAACCACACCACCACCCGTACAGCAGGAGGCACACCACAGGGCTTCTCACAGCACCTGCACCACATCGGTTGCCACAGTCAGCAAATTAATTATAAGAACAGCACATAACCTTTAGCATATCTGCACACTAATGTTTTCATGATGTATTTGCACAATAAAAAGAACTAGTCTGCTTGCAAGTTTCAAAGGCTTTTAACAGCTACAAAAATATGCTGTCCGTGAGCAGCAGAACTGCTGCAGGCTTCCTAAGGATTTGCGATCTTTGTTCCCGCAATAACATTCACTCTCTCCATAATAAATCCAGATGCCCTTTGACAGCCACACAAGCAAGAGGGTGAAGGCTAATCCCAAACCATCCACATAAAAGCACCAGGCATTACCAAACTGCCTTTTCCTCACCTGGGGTACTAATCTGAGTCTCCTTCTCTTCGCTTGGCTGCTAATATATAACAACAGTATCTTTAAAAAACCTTGCATTGTTACCTTACTGCTACTTTCCTATTATCTTATTATCACTCTTTCACATGTGGGTTAAACTGGCCAGTAGATTAAAAAGGAGGAGCCTGAAAGACCCATGGAAACACTGAAGAATCACATCGTCTATCTTTTGGACATGTAAGTCTTGTTATCCCTAGGCAAATAAACTAAAATTTATTTTCAAGATTGCAAGGCATTGGTGGACACCAAATTTCAAGTTTCCTTCTCTTTTCATTCCTGTTTTACACTTCATTCTACTAAAAATGGACACAAGAGAGTAAAATTATAAAATGGCAACACTTTCAGTTTCAACAAACAACTCTTTAACAACATATACTAAGAAACAGGCAGGCTGTGCAGTACCTGGGGTAAACACGTCGCAGTGGAAACAATTCATAAAATTGACTTAGAGCAGTGTGGTATTTACAGCGCACACATAAACAGCACTCAAAAATTTTATTCAGGTTATTTCAATTCACCCAAGTCCTAAAAGCAGCCTCTTTCCTCATCCACCCAACAAGAGTGATGTTGTGTTTTCTCTGCCACATGAGTAAATGCTGGTACTCTGTGTTCCTCCATTTCCTCTTTGACCAGATAGAGACAACCCACCAGTCATGATCTGAGAGGTATTAAAGACAGAAGGACAGCAACGATTGGTTTCGCTCCCTGTATAACTCTGGCCTTCTCACCTGCTGAATGTTTCCACCATTTGCTTTATTTTTCACACAGTTTTTGTCATCTACTGAAAAAATAGGGAAATTCTATGTATAACCATAGTTTAGTAAAAATATTTTCTGAGAAGACAAAATTTAATGTCCACTTTTAAGAACATCCCATAGCAAGCTCTTCAAACAATATTTTATTGGATCTCAGAGCAGAGCAAGCTTTCTCTCCCTTCCCTTCAGATGAAGTTATTACCATGTGCCAAAATGGTGTATTCAAAGACTAACAAAGAAGTGCTACTACAAAAAAGGAGCTCATCCACCGGAAACACAGCACAAGAGAAAGGTTTGGGTGATCTAGTGAAAAACAGAGTCATCATAAACCAGAAACACAATACAGAAATGAAATAAAGCACATATGAATCTATGCTTATTTCCAGAAATGATAAGCAAGCAATACTGCCACCTGTAAGCGAGATGCAAAAAATGGCTACTGCAATGATCAAGAAAAGCAAGCCATCCGAGAGGAGACAAAAAGAGCTTTCGTCATTAGCTTAGCAAAATGGGAGGGATCTTGTTGCTGCTGGTGTATTATACAAATCATCAGTGCAATAAACAGAGAGAGAAGGGGTAAAGCATAATGTCGCACCAAAGAAAAAAAAATCTGTGAGAAAACCATAAGGAATAGAAAGCATATTTTCCAAGAGCTAGAGAGGTAAAGCCTCATGAATAATCTTTCTGTAAGAACAGCGAGAGTGAGGAAACTGCATAAGCTGGCACTCAGATTTAGGGATAGATTAAATGACACAGGAATCATTCTTGATGACTCAAAGAAAGTCTTCTGTGTCACTATCGCTAATGCTGTAAAATTTATGTCAGAGCCTGTCTGAAGGCTGTGAACCTCTAACAATCCCCCCCAGATTTCTCACATTTTCTAACAGCAATTAAATGAGCCATTTATTCTGTGCATTCATTAGTCTTGTGTGTGATGCCTCTTTCTAATGATTTATCCTTTAAATTTACAACATTTGTGTGGCCTTGGGCTAGAAAATCTGTACTGAATTTCCATCTATTCATTTCATGTCTAACAAGCTTGAGCTTCAACTCAATCACACTACCTTCTCAGCAGTGACCAGCTGAACTTCAAAAGGAAAACACCAAGCCATTAAGGACATTTAAATCTTTGGAGATAAAACATCAGTACTTCTAATTGTCTGCCTCCCATAAAAAAAATTCCTAATTCTTTGAGCTAAGAACGCTAAATGCTTCAGGAGATGCTTCTTCTTGGACTTGTTACTTTTCATTGGAAAAGAATTTTTTTCTTTCTTTTTTTCCCCCGCCTCAACAAATATTTCCAGTAAGAACTTTTTTTTTTTCCCAGCTGCCTTGGTTGCAAACGTTAACAAATTCTTGGATGGAGAAGAAAAGGATAATAAGTAAAATTCTTTCAGTACTTTTGAAAGTAACACCTCTTTTTTAGACCTCTTTGAAATTATTAGTTTTCTCACAGGTTGGAATAGCTCTATTTACAGCAGATGACAAAAAGCATTCTTTTAAAGGACAATCTTTACAAAGAGGTCTTGTAATTGCTTTTCAGCTTTGCTCATTTCTTCAGGGGATGCCTGAGAGTCTTCCATTACTGTAAAAAAAAACCCAAAAACTTATCCCCAGTCTTAGTTTTCTTGTATTTTATTTAGTTCAGGGAAAGAACATGTTTAGTTTCTTAGCTAACATCTGAAACAATTCACAGCATTTTACACAGGCACAGTTTAACAGCTTTAAGGGATTCTTGGTTGTAATGTATGCTAATCAACTTTATAATCAATCTCATCTAGATCCACTTTTAAAGATGATGAAGTGTGCCTATGCTAGGTGCTAACATGTATATTTCATGTCTTATTTGTCACTTGCATTAAGACACACAACCACTACAAGAAAAACTATATTCCATTTCCTTATGACGCACTTTATCTGCAAACACTGCGTTTCTTATGTCAAACACCTCCCACGATCTCTCCCTTTCCTCTGCCCCCCAAATAGAGACACCTTATTATAGATCTGTGAGCCAAGGTTTGCACGATCAATTAGTGATACGATTTAAGAAACCACATTTCACATTATGGCATGTACCATCACCCCTCTTTGCATTGCTGTACAACTAAATGCTTATAGATCTTCTGATACTTAGAAAATCCTTCAGAGCCGATCCACAAACCACAGGACCTCAGTGTCTAGTCCTTTCTTCTACTCATTTCTCATACATCCCCATATAGCAGAAATCAGGTAACTTTACACAGCTAGCTAGCATTTAAATATCTTTGTACCCTCAAGGAACTTTATCCATTTTCTCCACAGTTCAACCTAATGTGTCAAAGTCTGTTCAAAACAAAAACAAAACAAAAATCAAAACTATGTAGTAAAAAACTAAGGAAAAAAAAGTCACATTGTTCAGTGCTGGATGCACCCTAAATACCTAAAACTCTGTTGTAAAGCAGAAGGCAACAATTCCAAGCTTGAACACTCCCCATGTCAGTCACACGTCCAGTCTGACGAGACGCCTTCCCTGAATACAGACCTACCACCATCCAGTACAGGACTTCTGAGGAAGACGAGCACGAATTTTAGATTACAGGAAGAGGAGAGGGAAACACAAAAGCAAGGCACAAAACTGAAAGAAATCCAAGACCAGATGACAAAGCCAGATGCTTTAATGAGTATTCGGGGTCCGTTTTCTGAGTTCAAGTGGAAGCAAAGCTCATCTGCAGTGCTGGACCCAGGAAGGGACACAGGCTAGGAAGAACAGAAATGAAGAGGAAAAATACTAAATGCGTTGATGAGCTAGTAACACTGCAAAAATCCCACAAACAACTGGAAGCGCAGTGTGAATAAAGAGCATTAAGTCATATGCAGCTCTAAGATTTCAAAGCTTCAAGGTTTAATCACAGCAAAATTATGCCAATTTGTCCATGAGCCAAGACACACCTATACACTGCAGACAAACAACTCTACTATGGGCAAGGACTTTAAAAGAAATAAGTTCCCTCCTTTATTTTCTAAGCAAGACTAACACAAAACTATTGTATGGACTCAGTCTGAATCATGTGTACTTTCAGCCTCTTGGTCTGCATGACTAATAAATCACCCGAGACAGAAGAGTCTTCTGCAAGCAATTACACAATAACAATTTATTTATCATAAATCTATATACACTGATCTGAACCGAGGCCCTGCAAGCACCATATTGAATTATAAAGGGCCTCAGAATGTCCATTCATAAAAAAAGAATCTTTAAGCTATTCTCTTGAGTTATTAGATGACTAAATGTTTAAAAAAAATCAGTAAAGTTTAATAACATAAATGAGGATAGAAGCAAAAAATAAAATTTAATCAAAAACTCATATTTATTATATGAAATACATTACTACCTTAACAGTATTTAATTTTTTTTACATGAATTACTTTTTCCCCAGACCTAATTTTTATGAAGTAAATTATATCCATGTTTACAAATTTCAATTTATTGAATGTGAAAATTAGTCTCGTTCCTGACAGTTTACGGAAAAATCTTTTGCAGAAAGTGGGGAAAAAGAATATTATCAAAATTGCCTGCAATGAACCCTAAGTATAGGGCAATTTCCCTTTGTTGAAAATATAAATTTTTTTTTTAGTTATCACTTTGTACCGGTATTCTGAATCCCCTTTAAAACAAATGGTAGTACAAAATACATTGTTTTGAAATAGAAACACTTCAAGGAGAAATTTTCAAGTCCAGCTAGAAATAAACAAATAAAAACTACAGCAGAAGTGGTCAAGAAAAATAAAATGTTTAAYATAAATCCTAGAGCTTGTTTAAAAAAGCAACTACCACCATACAGTTTCCTTTTTACAACCAACCTTCCATTATCCAAAGTAAAAGAATACCTCAGATAATGGAGGGAAAAAACTGAGCTGACAGTAATTACTGAATGTAGAAGGTAACACACCAAACTATATGGAGTCAATCTGTGTTCATTACAGTTCGCTGGGTTCAACACAGGCTATCACACACTGTTTCTGGTAGGTCTTACTTGCCCAGGTGCAGCACTGGGCTTGGACTGGTTTAATGTGCTTGTGCAGYGCTTAGCTGGAACTGAGGAGCCCTCCTAAACCCAGACCACAAGGCAGAGACACCGCATTGCCACCACTAGCAAGCGGGACTAGCACTGAGCCACGTGTAAATCTTCATGAATCTTCACTAACTGTTTACAACCAAGTGCCACTAAACAAGCTTAAGTCAGGGAACACCAGACAGATAGACCTAAGCTGACCTTACATGGTACCAACTCAACCACAGCAAGATTTATTAGCTCAGATCTGCAGCAGCGTGAAGGCATTTAAAGTACCCTCAAGCTCTCAGAAGAAATATAGTCACATTCACAAGATGCTGCCCTAGTCCTAGTAAGCCCTTTCAGATTTTTGCTGGCTTCCCAGGGCTCTGCAATGCAATCAAACCATAATTCAAACAAAATTCCTACAGATAATTATAGCTGACTACATTGATACATTTTTCCTGAAGGGAAATTATTGGAGAAGTTGGGTGCTATTAATAGGTTTATGTGTCAATATGCTTAAAATATCACAAGCTGTGGGAATCTATGTTTCTTTACAATGCTCTACAAATGTACCACAGAGCTCTTCAGAACATATGAGCTACTACTCTGGAGTAGATAAGAGATCCTGCTACGTCTATTTCTGAACAACTGTTGATAATCAAATCCTATAAAGGGAAGCATAAGTTCTAAAAAACAGGATTTTCAAGAGAGTTTATAGTTAGTTCACTGCTGTTTCTACTGATGTCAGTGGTGATGATTTTATTGGGACTGATTCTTTACTGGAGCCAAGTTCTCTTGAGGTGCCATAGAAGGAGAGGACATTATCAGGGAATGGACTGCACATATCTAATCCTGAGATGTTGACAAAAGTATAACCTAATTCACTTCTAACTTAACCTCCCAGCATAAGGTCTTTCACGGGGACATTTTTCTAATGGGGTAAGGAGAACAGCAGCAACCTTTCTTCACTGTTCTCTGCCAGAGAGAAAGAAAGTGGCTGGCTTAGGAAACAGATTACTTGGGCCAGACATCCTTTTCTTGCACAGAGGGATGTCTTACCAGAAAACCTGTATTTTATGAAACAAAACCTCTATTCCTTCCCCCCTAACTCAAAGAAAATGAGATTTTAACTTTCACCCAATGTTTTCTTTATTCTAATGTGGATTTTTCATTATGTTTTAAACTGTGCCTATTCTAGACAGCCAGGTAATGGCCATTTGCCACAGAATGTGTACCTAAAATTGACATTGAAAAGACTGATTTGTTCCCAAGTGTCCATTTTCAATGGTTTTGAATAACATTTTGAAATGTGTACCAATGTCTCTTGCTATTTCTTCAAACTGGGAAGATCCTGAAAAAGTTTTAGAAAGTTGGAACTTACCAATTTATCTCAGTGAGCTGTGAGAAACCTAATAATGAGTTAAAAAGCTAACTGTTAATAGCTTTACTGCCCATCACTTAAGCAGACTCATTCAACTAATGTATTGAAATTAAAATCTCAAACCATTCTAGGGATCTAGAAATCATGCTTTGTACACCACTTAAAATACAGTGCTGTATCAAACCTGATATACAGAATATAAAAATATAGGACATAAAAATATCCTAAGAAGTAACAGGAGTAAGTTGTTCAATTCAGTATCTTTTTGTTTATATTTGACTTTGAGTTGCAGCATCCAGCACTCTCTACAGAACACAAGTCCTGACTACAGGGCAAAATCCAAGGAATTGCCCACTCGCTTTCTGGAATCTTGCTATGCTCTCAGAATCTGGTATTTTAAAGCAATGATTTCAAAGACAGATTCTGAACTCTGTAAAAAATTGTTGTATCAGTTTAAATTTTGCTTAGTTTAATTGTAGGCCTTCAACCTATTAATGAAACAGTAAACAGGAGTGCCTATTAGTATTGTACAACCCTCATTCAACTGCAGCCTCGAGAATTCTGGTCCATGTTTCCTCCTATGAACACTCTTCCATGCGTTAAAGTATGTTAGGAAAGTATCTCTTTCCTAACTTTCTATTTTTACTTTATTCTTTTTGAACTATCATGATTTTAGCTATGCTCAAAATTTTATTCCTTATCAGTTACAATCAATTTAGAATCACTAATGTGATAAGCAGCCTAAATTATTCTTCCCACTTGTTTTAGCTACCTAAACGTGATTTTATATTGCTTATTTACCTAACTTACTTTGTCTCCTTTCAGTGACTCATAGCCTTTTCTATTCCTAAACATGTTTTTGCAATGTACAAATGTTGTCATCTCACTGCTGTCCTTCTTTTGTGTAACAACATCTTTTTCCCCCTAAACGGAAAATTATATCCTCTGGAGATAATCTTGTCATGCTGATACTTGACTGCCTATTCTTAGCCATTAGTTCCCTCTCTTGGCTGATTTCAAGTCTTCAGCAATATTTAACTCTTAGCCTACAGCAAGCAAAGAAATGGGAGAAGTCTTTACAACCTATACAGCCTGTCATGTCCAATAAGCTTGTCTCTACAGGCAATGAATCAAATCAATCAATCAACTGTCAGGACCACAGCAAGACATTTTGGCATCTGTGGGAGCATGACGCTCCATGTTAACACGTTCCTCTCCTCTCTGCATCCTCTGTTCAGATTTCTCGCAGCTCAGAAGAAACCCAACAGCCCCCACACTTGTAACACAGAGCAACCCAGAGCAGCTTGCCAAGGGCGACCCCCTCCCTAGCTCCTGGCCTATGCACGCAGCCAAGTCAACAGCCCCGAAAACGAGACAGATGCAGCAGCAGCCGGACTTCTGGAGGCTTTCTGCCGACCGCGGAGACGGTGTTTCCTGGCGATCGCAGACCTCTCCTCCTGACTCACTTTGGTGCATTTGCGGGCTGGCACAGCAGGGCACTGGCACTGCAGGACCTGACAGTACATTTACAGGCAGTGTATGGGCCTGTCTCAGCCAGGAAGGATAAATGGGGCAGCACCCCTAGTCTGGGCTCATTTCTTGCCACTGCTATGGCCCTATCAAGAACAATATAGCGTTGTTGCCTTCCTGAAACTCCAATTGAGAGAGAGAGAAAGAGAGAGAGAGAGAGAGAGAGAGATATGCTGGTTTTAGTGGTGGGTTTGATTTTAGCTTGTTTTTATTCTTTTACTAATCTTAATTAAAACATATTAGTATGTGGAAGTAAATAACTGTATTTAAAAACAATTTCTTGAGTAATCCAGAGAGAGAGAGAGAGAGATATGCTGGTTTTAGTGGTGGGTTTGATTTTAGCTTGTTTTTATTCTTTTACTAATCTTAATTAAAACATATTAGTATGTGGAAGTAAATAACTGTATTTAAAAACAATTTCTTGAGTAATCCACAAGAGTCCAATGCTTAAAAACAACAACAACAACAAAATCCCGCAGTAACTAACAAACTAAGAAATGTCTTCATGAGGAAATGTCTACATGCTGCTTTTTACTCTTGCTGCCTCAACATACGTAAGCAAACACACATATCCAACTTATTCTGTGTTTCCAGCTGATACTGTATTTCAACCTGTTTACCAAAGAGTGGACCTTAGTTGAAAGACACCATGCAGCCAAATAAAAAAGTGTATTTTTTTAATGTATTCAAAAATGATACACTGTACTATAACAGAAACAGCTGCCCCATCTTTTTCTTCCAAGTGTAATGTAATTCACTGAAAATTTTTCTTCATAAAACCTGTGCACAAACTGCTCAAACCAAATGAAAAGCTAACGGGGGAACTCGAGGGAGTGAGTGACTACTCTCTTGAATACTCTTTGTTTGCTACACATGTCCTTTCTTAATCCTTTTATGTAGTCTAATACATTGCTCCCCTCACATTTTAAACATCTCAAAGACAACTACAGAGAGAAATGAATCTGGTATGTAAGAATTTAATTTAAGACTTCTCATTTCTTATACAATGGTTTGGAGGTTCTCTGTTCATTCCACCTATTAATTTTTGCATGCCAGCTTTGAGAAAAGAACAGGAAAAAAACATAAGAGCATAGCAATGCCAGTGAAAGCTTGTAACACAGTTTAGGATTAGCCCTGACAAAATAAAGATCTCATCATCTTGCATCCTCACAATTAAAATTAAAATTCATAACAATTCAGCATAAATCTGGCATCAGTGTAATGAATATACAATGAGAGACCATGTTTTTGCCAGGCTCCCAAAAGCATCCCTTTCACTTCAATACAAAACTCGTGGAAACCTGTTCTGACCGTCATGGCTATAATATAACCTGCTCTGAAGAGATACATAGATACAGTTTGGGAAATATTTTTAAAAAGTATCTACACTCTTTCTGTATAGTAGGGCATAAACTCTTTTGTTATTCCACCATAATAACAGCTTGCAAAGGTGTTAAAGTAGTAGAAATGTTGCATCTTTCTCCCAGGAAATGGCACTTGTGCCATTTCCATTTAATTTGCTAACATCTCACCAGGCTGAAAGACAGTATTCCTGCTCTTCACATTGCAAAAGAGATTTAAATGCAAAAGAACAAAGCTGCCTTAAAGAGAATTATCAGCACATCATAATCTGCTGTGAACCATGCCACAGTGAGTACTTTCTTGCTACAAAAATAGCAATGTGAACAACAAAGATGTGCATCATATTGCATTATGATCTGTATTTTGATGTGGATTTTCTGATGAAGCCTATCTGCAACACCCTCAAGTGGGAGGAGGAGCAGGGAGAAAAGATTTCATCATTGAACACGTTTTAAAATGACAACAACATTCCAAGGACAAATAACAGGATTTTCTTCCAACTCAGTAAATACGATGATTTGCAAGAATAATTCTGTCTTAAACAGTACTTTTATATATTGGCTCTTATATAACATCTCACAAACACTAATTGATAGCTAAAGCCACTGTCAAAAAAACCATCAAAGCACTAAGCAGCATACTGCTGCTATATTCTCTTATTTCAAGAGAAGTACCAAACAAAGCAAACAAAAATTAAACAAACATCTCTGCATTATCTATACTACTGCACTGCAGCTAGTTGGTCTCAAATGTTGTGTATGTATCTGGGTAAATCTTTTACCAAGAGCAGCCACGGCAAGCTGGAGAAAAAAAGCATTTCCTGACTGGAGAAACATAGAAGTCAGCATTTGTTTGTAACTTAAACCACACTGAAACCTAACCATAAACTCCTTGAAATATTTAATGACAAGAGTATCTCCTTTTACACTCTGTATTCAAAGATGGCCTACAGTGAAAGGAAGGCACATTTTTCAAGCCTTTCCTGATCAAATCAATTATCTTCAATATAGCGTCACAGATTTTGCTCATGTCAGGATGAAGAATTCAGAAAGATGGGAAATTTTCTACTACCATCAAACCTAAAGTCATCCTACCAGCCAACAATGATGCAGATGCAACTAAGATTTTATAATAATTTGAAAAAAAAAATTGTAGACATTAAGCTGTTGAAGAAACTAACAGTCACCAATATCCTTTATAGGATCTAGGAAAGATTTGTCCTGCAAATAGAGAAGTCTAAAATACTGACTATTCACTGTTTCCTTCCAGAGGCAAATACTTACAAGAAAAGAGAGAGAGAGAAAGGCATGAGAAAAAAGTGAATAAAATACATTTAAAGCTGATTTTTGTTTCTCTAAATAAATTCCTGGAGAATGCAAAGAAAAAAATAAGAAAAATCCTTACTTGATGTAAATATTTGCATAAAGGAAATTCACAACAGTAGCATTACAATTGTATCTCAAAGCTAATTAAAGTTCAGCTGATTCTTTCACTTGATCCATCAATAATAACACAGAACTGAGGCCATGTCAGAGCTCTTCAGGGAGCATCTAATACACCTTTGCAATTCAGCACCTCACCACTGCTTACTACTCCTTGGATTGTCTATTTTTTGACCAGTTGAACACCTGTTTTACTCCCATTATATTTAGACAGCATTTCTTTAACATGTTTAATTCCTGTAGGAAAATACTAAAAAGACTTCATGAAGTGAATTTTATCTGTCACATACGTCACACCCATAGCTTCCACATCACTACGCCAGTTACTCCTGCTAAAGGGAATCAGATGGATTTTCAAAACCAGATCCAAGCAAATAGTTACCTAGATTTTAGTTTTAGTTCCCTCCTCATGTGAGACACATAACTTCTCCTCTGTTTAGCTGCAAATTTGCGCAGCACAAGCAGAATACAGCCTGCCAGACCAAAGCAGCCAGCATGAGCAGGGAAACCCTTTTTCACATCGGCATCCATAGCTGCAAGCATGGCGTTTGTACAGTCCAGTCCCATACAGTCACTGTGACAGGACAGAAGCAGCTGCATCTCTCTGGGAGGCTGGTGCACAGTCTGACCAGCAAGAAAAGCTGTGACAAGTTACAGAACTCTCTCTGAAGCCAAAATCATTGGGGATTAAGTTGCTAAAACCCAGGTCTCAGCTGAATCAGTGAACAGCACTATTACACCAAAGCTTAAAGCACGGTCAGATAGAGGCAGATTTTACAGGAAAAGCAAATGGCATCTCCCTAACACAAGATTTCTAGCTCTAAAACAGTTAGAGCTCAGTGCTGTAAACAGTTCTTTCTCATCCTTGCTACTATGTATGGTGTGCTAGAAAATCTCTAGATGAAGGTCAACTATGTTTTTAATTTAAATGAAAAGCTATATTTTCATCTTTGTTTCAGAAAAAAAAAAGAATGGTATTAGCTGAAACCTTCCAAAAATAATTTGGCCAGAGGGAAACAAGGAGAATGGAAAACATCAACTTAAATAGGAAAAACAATGAAAATAGTCTTATAAAAGGGAAGTGTTAGACAACCTTAATAATAGCATCTGCTAACAGTCCATGCCTGCAATACACAGACCATGAAAATGGTGCAGTATATGGAGAATTTAGGCACATGACAATAAAACACTCATTAGGCTTTGTGAGTGAAGAAAACTATGGTACAGTTTAGGTCAGATTTGAGAGGCATCACCTCAGAACTCATTTATTCTCTCTTAAACAAAGAAAGCCTCAGCCTGGTAGCTAGATCTGCAGTAGATTAAAAATAATTTCTACTGAGTTAACATTCAAGTTCTTCCCATTTTGCCGATTAATGCATTTGTGCAATTTTAGTTGGAAAGACATAACAAAAAGTGTGAAACAATTAAGTGAAAAAAATACACATCAGTTCAGCAATATAAAAGAATCTGGAACAGGATCAGGTTGCCTACATCCAATTTGTGTATCTTGTTGTGATGATATCAATTTTATGGTTTTTCAAAATAATACATAAAGGGAAAAATAAGGACAAAGCTAACCACAAATCTAATGTCTAAATAAGACATTATTCTTTCATTGCTCAATTACCTTATAAATTCTGGGTTACATTTTGATGCTTTATACTTTAAGCAATAGGGTAACTACTTTGTTGTCTGTATAACAACTGGAAAGTAATTTTGTTCATTTAGTCTCTCTGACCTGCTTCTATCCCTCAGATATCAGAAGTTTTAATATTAACAAGACAATATAGTTTGGCTTAATCACTGATGCAACTCTACTTCAATTTAAATCAAACATATCTCAGTATACGTTAACTGCATGCTGTATTTATCTGATATGGTAAATACATGAAATTCCTATTTCCATAGAAAGGGTATAGAAAGGATGTAATCTTTTAAAATAGCTAAAAAAATACTTAACTGTGATTTTGTAATGGAGCACACATCAGATCAGTCAAAGCATGCTGTCTAAAATTTCTTTAATAGATGCATATTTCAACATGAAAAAGACTATAGACAAAATTCCAGTGGAACCATTTCCACCTGCTCATTGACTTCTCAGATAAATAAATTTCCATAACCAAATAGTGTTCTTTTTACGCATATGTTGCTTAGAACCAGAATTTAATCTAATCAAGAGAGAAGGCAGCCCCCAAATCAGTAAAGAGCTGGAAAAGCGCAGCCACATTTCCTATCCCCCTCCTGTGTCACATGAAAAGAATCATAGAGTTCATACTGTAAGAGCACGACTCCTCTGCTGTGTCACGCAGAGAGCAGGGTCACAGCCTAGCGTTGTCACCAGGGAAAAGCACAATTTCCAAGTGCTATGCAAAACTCCAAACTTCTACATTAGACAGGGACAAGCCAGGGAGCTGATCAGCGTGGCAATCACCTGATCCATGTAGCAGGGACGGTGAGGCACGAGAGAGAAGAAAGCACTGCACTGAGAATGCAGGAGTTTCTAGGCTCAAAAGGGAAGGTGAAAGATAATGAATATTCAGAGTGTAATGGGCTACAACCATCACAGCTGGGCTGTACCTCCTCCCTCTCCAGTAAAACCTTTATTTGCTTCAGCAGTGCAAGAGGACACAGACAATTGTACCAATTCTAAAGTCTGTAGATCACTAAAAATATCATGGCGGCTCAGATTGGTGACGAAGGCAGGCAGTACCTATTTCTAGCAGCAGACTGCACAAGATGATTGAGAAAAAGGTGCAAAACACCCCACAGGGTGAGGATTTAAAATAATCTACCCCAGGTGAAAGCTGCATCTCAATTTCTACTAGTTAAATATTATCCTAATATCTGAAGTATTTTTAATTTTTCCAATATAGTTTTATAAACAGCTACAACATTTTAAGATTTCCAAGTTACATATAAATACCAAAGCTTTCTTCAAATTTTGCTAAATTCCAGAATAAGAGAGACTGCCTCACTATTCTACAGGCCATCTCATGCACAATTAACTCATGTTCCCATTCAGTAAAGGCAGACTAGCGGAGAACAGGATATTCCTGATATCAGAGGAAGACGTGTCCACTGCAGGTTATTCTGGTTGAGTCTTACAGGTTTAGATGTGCTTATATACAAGCAGCTGCTTGCTGGGTCTCAGTACCAACATTCAGAGTGGATTCATGGGAACCAGAAGACTGCTGCACAGAATTTACGCAACGAAACTATACTTAAGAGCAACTAAATTCTTCTTCACAGAATCACAGAATCACAGAATGGTTGAGGTTGGAAGGGACCTCTGGAGATCATCTAGTCCAACCCCCCTGCTCAAGCAGGGTCACCTAGAGCACGTTGCACAGGATTGCATCCTGGTGCGTTTTGAATATCTCCAGAGAAAGAGACTCCACAACCTCTCTGGGCAACCTGTTCCAGGGCTCTGTCACCCTCACAGTGAAAAAGTTTTTCCTCATGTTCAGATGGAAGTGTCTGTGTTTCAGTTTGTGCCCGTTGCCTCGCGTCCTGTCGCTGGGCACCACTGAAAAGAGTCTGGCTCCATCCTCTCGACACCCTCCCTTCAGATACTTGTACACGTTGATAAGATCTCCTCTCAGCCTTCTCTTCTCCAGGCTAAACAGGCCCAGCTCTCTCAGCCTTTCCTCATAAGAGAGATGCTCCAGTCCCCTAATCATCTTTGTAGCCCTTTGCTGGACTTGCTCCAGTAGTGCCACATCCCTCTTGTACTGGGGAGCCCAGAACTGGACACAGTACTCCAGATGTGGCCTCAGCAGGGCTGAGTAGAGGGGGAGAATCACCTCCCTCGACCTGCTGGCAACACTCTTCCTGATGCAGCCCAGGATACCATTGGCCTTCTTGGCCACAAGGGCACATTGCTGCCTCATGCTTAACTTGGTGTCCACCAGCACTCCCAGGTCCTTCTCCGCAGAGCTGCTTTCCAGCAGGTCAACCCCCAACCTGTACTGGCGCATGGGGTTATTCCTCCCTAGGTGCAGGACCCTGCACTTGCCTTTGTTGAACTTCATGAGGTTCCTCTCCACCCACTTCTCCAGCCTGTCCAGGTCTCTCTGAATGGCAGCACAGCCCTCTGGCTTATCAGCCACTCCTCCCAGTTTTGTATCGTCAGCAAACTTGCTGAGGGTGCACTCTGTCCCTTCATCCAGGTCATTGATGAAGAAGTTGAACAAGACTGGACCCAGGACTGACCCCTGGGGGACACCGCTAGCTACAGGCCTCCAACTAGACTCTGTGCCACTGATCACAACCTTCTGAGCTCTGCCATTCAGCCAGTTCTCAATCCACCTCACTGTCCACTCATCTAACCCACACTTCCTGAGCTTACCTATGAGGATGTTATGGGAGACAGTGTCAAAAGCCTTGCTGAAGTCAAGGGAGACAACATCCACTGCTCTCCCGTCATCTACCCAGCCAGTCATTCCATCATAGAAGGCTATCAGATTGGTTAGGCATGATTTCCCCTTGGTGAAGCCATGCTGACTACTCCTGATCACCTTCTTTTCCTCCACATGCTTGGAGATAGCCTCCAGGATGAGCTGCTTCATCACCTTTGCAGGGATGGAGGTGAGGCTGACTGGCCTGTAGTTCCCTGGGTCCTCCTTCTTGCCCTTTTTGAAGACTGGGGTGACATTGGCTTTCTTCCAGTCCTCAGGCACCTCTCCTGTTCTCCATGACCTTTCAAAGATGATGGAGAGTGGCTTAGCAATGACATCCGCCAGCTCCCTCAGCACTCGTCGGTGCATCCCATCAGGGCCCATGGATTTGTGGGTGTCAAGTTTGCTTAAATGATCTCTAACCCACTCCTCCTCCACCAAGAGAAAGTCTTCCTTCGTCCAGACTTTCTCTCTTGCCTCCAGGGTCTGGGGTTCCTGAGGGCTGGCCTGAGCAGTAAAGACTGAAGCAAAGGCGGCATTCAGTAACTCTGCCTTCTCTGCATCCTTCGTCACCAGGGCACCCACCCCATTCAGCAATGGGCCCACATTTTCCCTAGTCTTCCTCTTGCTACTGATGTATTTGAAGAAGCCCTTCTTGCTGTCCTTGACATCTCTCGCCAGATTTAATTCCAAACGGGCCTTAGCCTTCCTCGTCGCATCTCTGCATACTCTGACAACGTTCCTATATTCCTCCCAAGTGGTCTGTCCCCCTTTCCACTTTCTGTGTACTTCCTTCTTCTGGTTGAGTTTTGCCAGGAGCTCCTTGCTCATCCATGCAGGTCTCCTGCCTCCTTTGCTTGACTTCCTACTCAGAGGGATGCACCGCTCTTGAGCCTGGAGGAAGTGATGTTTGAATATTAACCAGCTCTCTTGAACGCCCCTTCCTTCTAGGGCCCTCACCCATGGGATTCCTCCAAGTAGGTCCCTGAAGAGGCCAAAGTTTGCTCTCCTGAAGTCYAGGGTTGCGATCCTACTCAGTGCCCTGCCTCCTCCTCGCAGCATCCTGAACTCCACCATCTCATGGTCACTGCAGCCAAGGCTGCCCCCGACCTTCACATCTTCCACCAGTCCTTCTTTGTTTGTTAGTACGAGGTCCACCTTCTTCCTTTCTCATTTTGTCTTGAAAGGTTTGAAATCTGAAATACTTCATATTTTTACCCAAAATTTGGTCTTAACTTATCTAACCAGATAAGACAAAAATCAAGTTGGCATTACAGCAGAGAGAGGAAAAAAACTGAAAGGAAAAAAAAAGAACCCAACAAGATTTGAATGGCAGTGGTGTAGAATACCACTTCTTTTGTCTTGCCATGAAACACTGGAGTATATTGGGGCTGTCTCCTCTACTCCTGACAATCAGATTTGGGGAACATAAACAAAACCCAGCTACAAAGACATGTCCAGAGAAACCTAATTGTCTTAATATATCCAGACATTGCATAGAGGCAATCACCTTTCAGCTTGGGCAGAAAATGTTTGCAAGCTCATTAGAAAATATTAATGACAGAGTTAAAACTATCAATATCATCACTATTAAATGACTAAAGCCCACATCTGTAGCTAGCCAGTTCATTGAGAAAGGCCATTTTAATCCGCTAAAGAATTTTTCTAAGAGTAAGAATAATGTAAGCAAATAAGTTTTCAAAATATCAACATTTATAAATTAAATCAGTGCACAAAGCTTTAAGCATCGCTATGACAGAAATACTCTTCCTGCCAGACATACATACTAAACCCAGCAGTATTTAAATTCTTCAGTAAGAAAGTGTACATCTGCCTAAGGAAATAGAACTTAAGCGCTGTCCATCCGTACATCTCCCTGTGTCCATCTCCCTCTTCCCCTTCCCTCAGGTTTTCTTCCAAATATTTTCTGAACCTCATGACCAATTTCAAGCAAATTTTACAAAAACTAGAAATGTCAAAGATGGTAAGTGTCCAAACTTTGGGGGTGGGAGTGTAGGGATCGAGGGCCAAAGAGAGGAGGGGCAAGCTGGGGCCCTTGCTGAGGGTGAGGCTCTTGCCCACTCCACTCCCTCAGCGGTCAGGGAAAGCAGCACGCACATAGCCTGCAATCACTGTAACACCGGATGGATCCGGAATTAACCTACTGCGTGATTGTGTGGAACAGCTTTTCAGTTTACTAGTGTAATTATGATTTAGTATTTCACTAATTTCAAATGAAGTAAGGACAACATACCTAGAACAATACAAAAACAACTAAGTGAACAGAAAACACAGAAAAGTAAGAATTATTTATAACATTCAATATCCCCATGTGCAACATGTGGGCATAATTACGAACTTCAATGTTGGTGTTAAATTATGTAGTGTATGAAGATACAGTAATATATTAAAAAAATCAGTATTAGTTTCATTCAAAGGGAAGTTAAAATGTATTATAGACAACGAGGAACATTCTAAGCTGACAGACAAGCAGGGCTATTCTGGGAAGTGAACAGATGGCTATAGAAAAGCTGACCCAGAAATCAAGAACAAAAGAGGGAGTCAGAGCAGGGTGCTGTAACAAGGTATAACTGGAGAATTCTGTTTTCAGATTTTACTGGATAAGCTTTCTGATAAGCTCAAGATACTAGGAATCTAAAACAGAAAAAATTTGGATTGTACTTCCAGTTATGTCAGTGACTTGCTGAAGGGTTTTGGCTTTGGCTTCTTCCTCCCCCCCCGTCTCTCTAGATGCAAGCATTCATACACAGTCATTACAAAATCTCACTACTGTGCCATACCTTACCTATTATGCCAGAAGTAACAAGACAACTATAAAGTTACGGTCCAAAAACATAGCTTATTTACTATGAAACATTCCTATGCAAACACTGCTATGACAAACTTTTAAATAATTCATTAAAAACATTTAGACTAAAACAGTACATATAAACTTTTTAAAAGTATACTAGATTTTTGGCCCACTAGGATCTCTGTAGTTAGGGACCTTAAAAATTCATAAGAGTTAGCAAAAATCAATGAAGTGTGAAGAAAAACTTAACAACCTCCTCTCATATTTGCAAAGACAAAAGGCAGCACTTCTCTTATTCCCAAATAAGCGTATGCAGCCAAGACTTCAGCCTCTCCTCATGCGGGGCACAGGATGCCTCAACTGATTTCATATAACATGTCAGTAATTCAAATTTACTTTTGCCTGAGAAAGGGAATGACCTTTGTTGTTTTGTGTTGGTTATTACTGTAAGCTTAACAATAATTTCTTTGTTCATACTTGTAAAATTGATACAGTATGTTAAGAGCTGTATTGGACAAGTTCTAGCAGGTCTTATCCAAAAGCACTATGCACAGAAAGTCTGTGAAAGTACACTGCCTTCAACGGCAGCTGGCTGGTTGTCTTCAAGTTCAAAGTACACATCCACCTAGAAGACCATTCTCACTATTTGACTACAAGTAACAAATGTCTGCAAACTTTCCTTAATTTTTTTAAGGAAATCCAAATGTATAGATTAGATGTGCAAATTATTTGCAGAACATATCTTAAACCATATCTTTCTGATGCTGCAGTAAATACTACCATTTCCTATTAACAACTTGTCTTCCGTAAATAGTGGTTAAGTAGTCTCTATTCCATCTTTCTGGTAATCGTTGAATATAATAATACACAAACCACACTTCAGTAGTTATAATCTGCCAGTGTTGCTGAAATTCACATTCTCATGAAGTATCTTTAGCTTTGTTTAATTTTCTTTTGGACTAGTTATCCTTCAGGGATTCCACCAAGAAGCTGTAATGCTATCTCAGTTTCTTCTTTAGAACAGTTAGGATTCAGAACACTAAAGATTTAAGTTTACCAAATTACTTCACCTAGGAAATCAATGTCACTACACTACATCTCCTAAAATACCTTTTGCATCTATTTTACAAGGTATGAACAAAAAATTATTACTAATAAACAACACAAAATAATGAAGATCATCTTGAATTACTGAGTTTTTACACACAATCATTCATAAGTAAAGAGTGCAATGGTTTCAGCAGCTCTTCACTGTGGCAGGTGGAAGGGACTCCCTGCCAGGCCTCTGCACGTGCCATTTAGCGTTACATCCAGAGGCCAAGATTGACAATCACAGTTGTCATGCAAAAATAACAAATAAATACACTTTTATCCACAGCAGAAAAGAAGGGCTATTGTTTTTATTTAACCTCAGACCCAGTGACAGAAATATCACAAGAATCCTTCATCCTATAGCCAGCGATGCTCAGAATTGCCTGGAAATTGGACTGCTGCTCAAAACGGGGGCCAGAAGGAGTTGTTCATCATCTAACTGGGGAATTTCCACATATTAAGAATATTAGCTTATGCATTTGCATTACAGAAAGTTTGGGGGAGGGGAGGTTATACATATCCTTGGATGTCCTCTAAAAAGCCCTTTTTTTTTTCTTTTTTTAAAGAATAGAAACAAGCAAAAGAAAATGTCTGCTTTCAAAATCTTGGTGTAATAGCTTCAGTACAGAATGGAAGAGATTAAGAAATTTATTCAAAGAAACATTTTGACACGGCTAAATAAAAAAAAGCTTCTGGCACACAGGTCTAAATCCATCAATCCTATTTGGTGGTTCACAATCAGTAAATCATTAAACTACCCTATAATCTGGAAAAGAGGCAAATTACAATGAAAAATGAGTTGAAGCAGAATCCGTTATGAGCCCTGCATACTTTCTGAAAGCTTTTTAAACATGTCTTCTGAAATGTTAACAATCTATAGAGATTAAATATTCTGCTGAGAGAAAAGAGGGCTTTCCCTTATGATTATGACAAAGTTTTATCATTTTAAAAAAATGAGCATTTAATGACATATTCAATAAGCTGAAAGGTTATATTTTTGCACTGGTACACTCTGCAGTTCTAAATCGGTATACAAAGAACTTAACAAGCTCCCTACTGATAATTTAAAAATAAAAGCAGAAAAGATTAACAAATTTACATGAAGGCCTACACAAGCCTGCTTTACTCATACTCTGAACTGGCCAGACAGAATCCAGATCTCATGCAAACGCCACCGAGTTGCACAGCAGCAGTGCCGGGACTGAGCTGAGCTGCCAGGCTCAGCCCTAGAGCTGTGTTATGTTAACACGGCTTCCAGGTCTGAAGTCCCCAAACTGACATAAGCTAGATATACCAAAGCACAGGCAAAACAGCTCAGGTATTTCTACAAATAAAAACCTAAATATATCCAGCAAAATAATCCAGGATTAAACAGATACTAATCAGATATCTGTTTAATAGTCCTAAAGTAACAAACTCATATTGTTTCTCCATAGCGTATTTTTTCCATGCAGTAAAGCATTCCTCTTTGCCTTGCAGAAACAAACAACATGTTTATCCTAGCCTTGTGATTTCAGTGGCACATCAGTTCTTGGAAGGAATGAAAAACATTTCTTATTATTATCCAACCTATACATTTTCAGGGAGTTACGGGTTTCCTGACCATTAGCCTGTTTCCTTTGATTTTATGCTAGGCACAGAAGTGTAAGAAAAAATATAGCCACTTCTTCAGAACAATTCCCAGAATTACCATGATCTCAATAGTTCTTGGTGCTGTAGTCAGCTGAGAAAAACAATACTAGCTCACAACAATAAATTAAACAGCCCTTATAAGGCAAGAAAAGAGGGGTATTGGCATGCAGCTCCGAGGGGGATGGCAGTGCTGGGAGTCGCAGCTGAGGCTTCGAAGCAGAAGTGAGCAGATAGTGCCTGCCAGAGGAAGCTCTTGCTGGACAGACACCGTTCTGAGAACAAAAACAACAAAATGTTGCCGTTAAGCACAGCTAAAGGGAAATGCTAAGCTGAGGAGACAGCTTCTGGCTTTCCCGATTATTTTTGGAAGGCTCCCCAGCCTTGAAGGCCAAAGGCAAGGTGATGGCAGCGTGCTGTGAACAGACACCCTGAGAACCTGAAATCATTAAAAAACTCCTCTAGACTGAAATAGAAAAGATGAGCGAGTACAAATTCTAAACTGAAACCAAAAAGAAAAAAAAAAATCTTTTTTACATCTCCATTACTGTAACATCTAGTCACCTTCCAAAAGTAACCTAAGTGATCTGCTTTAGATTCTTCGTCTCTTAATCCATATTTCCCCTTTCCCCTTCTCTCAGGATTTATGAATTTTTAAGTATTTTTCAGACTGCCATGCTCTTTGTTCTCATCTTCATAATAAAAGAGAGAAAAATACTTTCCAGTTGGAACAGAAAATGGTGATGTCCGTGTTTGTTCCCCTCTCATTTAGGATTTTGCTTCACAGCCTTGGACGAGTACCAGAGAAAAGCCTGGGTGTGCACACAAATGTTATCTTTGCTGACAATCCACTGGGTCAAAGGATCAGTTATTGACCACATATATCATCTCTAAACTCCAGGTGATAAGCTGGGTATGCTGAGCTCAGTATCTTCAAGGTGCTAGAGGGACTAAGATCCTGAATTTGATTGGGGGCGGAAGAGCGAATATTTGTGTAGAGAATATGAAATGGAAAAGGATAGAGTGCTCCTCACAGCCTTCACTGCGTTATTAAAATGCTTTAAAGCAGACTGTAAGGGCTTATGCCTAACTACCCAACTATTAATGCAATCCTGTTATATATCTGAAAGGTAATGAATTCTACAAAAGCTACCAGGATTGAACAGTCTTCTTACCAATGGGATATGCTAGAAACCATGAATGGTGGATAACAGTATAGGGAAGACTAGTAAAATTCAGAAAACTCTAATCTTTAACCAGTTCTGTATGTATACTTCAGTCAATGACATCTCTGTTCCAGCTGCAGGCTCCCAAAAGTTTTTGCCGTTGTCAACTTGCATATTACCATCCTTCAAGCATTCTGTTTTAACCAGCTGCTGATCTTCTGTAATCTGATCTCAGCCATACGTCTGCCTAGATCCAGTAATAGTCTGTACTTGTAAAAACTAGTCTAGCTAACGTGCTACTAACCTGCAGTAATAGGCTCAAGCTGCAAGGAGGAAGAATGAACTGGGTATTTTCAGAAAACGTGAGGTAGAGAAAGAGAAGGAACAAAAAGATACAGTGCCAAAACTCAAATAGTTGCATAAGAGGAAAAAAAAAAAAGCCATGCCATAGTAGGGGCTCAGATTTGATATTTTTCAGAAATATGTGTAATAATAAAATAATTCTGCAAGGATTGAAATATTGTCCCTGTAGTGTTTTGAGGAACAGAAGTAGCAGCTTTTCAACAGTGCTTGACATTCACCAGATCTTTCCAAAGTGCAAATTCTTGTAAACAGTCTAGAAAAGACAAGATGTGAAACACGTATTCAGTCACTGCTTGTCTGGATGAATGCAAGTGTGATGAATATAGTCACAACTCTGCTTAAGCTGGATGCCTACCAATGACCCTAAGAATCAAACAGTGAAATAAAACATATGGGGTCAAAAACATTATTCAGCCAGTGACCTGGTACCTTCTGTTTTGGTTTAAGTTGCCATAGTTACTGAGAAGTTTGTCTAACTCTGTAGAAAGTTAGAAACAACATCTATACCTGGTAGACAGGCCAAAAGTTATTGCATCTATTCACAGATGCATCTGGGCAACGCTGAGGGAAAACTAACGCTGCAGGACCAAAGAGAGGCTTTTTAATTCCCTGATAAACGTATTTCCAATCCACTGCAAAATTAAAATCTCAAACACATGAAGTTTGGTGAGTTTACACTTGACAAACAATTATTAGATCTTCCCCCATATGTATCCTCCTTATAAATTATATACATATATAGAGTCTTTATTTAAGCCATATAGCTTAGCTTTATATACAGCTTATATATAGCTATACTGATTGGTTGGATCTTCCTGTATCATAGTAATAAAAAATTTTTAAAAAATCCAACAAATCAATATGGCAAAGTGGGAAAGAAAACTTACCACGATCACCCTGAACACAAAGTATTTTTCAAAAAAGTTAAATCTTTATTATAACCATAAACCATAAAAGTTTAGCACATTAAGAATTGTGCTTTGTTAAAAGAAAAAGACTCATAAAATGTTATTGAACTCTTTGTTGTTAAAATGGAAGTCCAAAGTCATCACGTAACCCAGCAATGGACAAAAAATAGATTTCTCTTTCTGGTGTGTAACGTCCAACAAGACATATTGACTATAAATAAGTCCAAGATAACATTGTTACACTTTACAGCCAGAATTAGAAAAGTTGTTCCTCCTTCCTCCTGTTAAGCCACATGTTGCAAACAGCTACTCTCAATATGAAATGTAAACATAATTTTTAGATAAGGTATGTTATGGAAGTTATGTTAAATCCTGAACTCAGGCTATTTATTCAGTTCTCAGTGACTAGTTGGAGACGATCAGTGATTATATGCAAATTTAGTTTTTCTAACATAAGAATGTTCTTCAGGAGGACAGAATCACCTAGCAGTACGGCAAAAATCTAAAATATTGGTGGGAAGGGAGGAATCAACACCTTTGTTTAACTATAACAGAAACTGGGAGTAATCAGAAAAGAAAAATAATTTTAATAGAGCAGTGATTCTGAAAGTAGAGGTCACATCTCCATTTAGAGTTTCAGAATTTACAGGTCCTTCAAGCAATAAGCTGGTAATGATAACATTTGAGATTCAGTCCTGACAGAAGTGAAATCTGCAACCAGAAGTATCATTACAACCTGAGTCATGAAAGGCACTAAAATAACATTTCCAGGAAATCAATCAATACTTATAGATTTGTGTTATCTTAAAAGATGAAATACAGTTTGCTAAAGATTATTACTATTTTAATGCTAGCTGTCCTTTAAATGGCCTAGCAAATGTTTTGTTGGAAACAAGACAAATACATTTCTAAAATGGTTAAGACTTCTATATATTATAATTATATATATATTTGTATGTTCTCTTATAACATTTAAATATGAATATGCCTTTATCAGCATACCTGAGGACTAGCAAAGTGAGTTACAAATCTGATGGTATTTGAATGCTTCGTTCTAAGTCCCCCCCTCTTTTTTTTAATTAATATGGGAATATTAAGAAACACACAGGTATTATGGAATAAATGCTCCATTTACAAAGAAAACTGCAAAAAAGGTACAATCCAAAACAAATTACAGACAAGAACCACTAAAAAAGACAACAAACTCCATCTTTCAAATAGCATTTTTTTCCCGATATGTATGCAATGCCATAGCGGGAATTTATTGGATTAGAAAAATAGGAAACATGGCTATTGCCTTTTATGTAAGATCTGAATTCAGAGACAGCTTAAAGATAACCTGGTCCAGAGAGGTATACGTATGAGTGTATACGCACACACACGCACACACACTACACCCCCCCCACACCTTTTACAAGCCAGGTTTCTTCATTTCCTAAGAACATCACAGACCCGTAAAGTAAGACTTTGAATTATATTAGATTAAGTTAAAATCTTTTTAAGGGGTCAAGGTTCAGTGAAAAGCTTGAAAATAAAATATAAGACAAATACAAAATTATCTTGAAGTATCAAGTTAAAGAGAGGACCAGGAATACTGGGGAGGTTTTGCCCCAAAAAGCTGCAAGACTTTGCATGCATCTGCGAATGCACCCACACAAAAGTTCTAATACCAACACATCAGAAAAATAATCAGAACTACGATAATAATAGCAATCAGAGCTAGCAATCAAATTCAAATTCTACAATACCAAATGATAAATCCAAGTCTGGAGCTACAGAAGAAAAATATATGGAGACCTACTACTGCTTTTTTTCTCCAAAACAGTATCAAGAATGGCTGAAAGCAGATGATTTCTAGAAGTTTACCATTCTCATACTCTAACCTTTATGTTTCAAATATGATCTCTTGATATGCAGATGATTTTTAAGCAAATTGACTATTATAAAAATGTGGTTTTTTACTACAAACCTTTCAGAGGCCAATTCTAATCAGATACATTCAGTTTGCTTCACTGTTTTAAACAGTGTTGTGGAGCATGACTATTTCCTGTAAGCAATATAGTCTCTTGAAATTGTTTTAAACTTTCACTCATTTTTTTCCATTAAGATGATCAAATGCAGAACTAGACAGCATTTCACTCATCACCTGCAACATTTCTTCCCTGAAGAGTGAAAAGGGATCCTCATGTGTATTCCTCAGGAAGGAAGGTACTATATTAATGCAAAGAACTGCAGTGGTAACAGACATCTTAGAAATTAAAGTTAAAACTTAAATTTGACCACCACAGGCACAAGAATCTCTGTGCAATTCAAAATTACAGCTCCACAAAAACAGTGGGGTTTTTGTTTCTAGAAAGACTGGTTTGCCAAATCTTTCATCACTGATATCGGGAAAGAGATTGCAGCCCATACATTCTTACTTTGACAATTAATTTTTAGCTTGATAAACTAAACAGGTATGGATTTACCTATACTTAAATGAAAGATATCTCAACTGTCCCAAATAGACTATATTTGCTTCAGTGACTTGGCTCTTAAATTCTAAGCACTGAAACAATTTGTGACTCTTCAGAAGTGCCTAATAATTGATTTGAAATGATACAGAGGTAAAAAAAAAAAAGGGAGAGACAGCAGCACTAAAATTACATTCAGCTAATTCCTAAAAATACATTCCAGTAAGAAGAGATGGAGAAAAGGCAGAAGAAAGGAAGTGAAAGATGGGTAAATCAACACCAGAAGCTATTTTTGCACAAAAACTCTCCCTTCTAAACCTACTCATCTTAAAATAACATCTGAGCTCTTTTTCTAACTCATACCCTATATGAATGACAACACTTAAAATCTTCACTTACATGAACTATCCCACTGAAGTCAACATAACTGCTCTATTCACCTTTGTAAGATGACTCACCCAAAACAATTTTATTGGTTTATACTTAAAATTACTTAAGAACAGACTAAGGATTCAAAGGCACGTGTCTTTATGAATGTTCTAGAAAAGAAAGAAGTTGCACCGTGGTAGTATACTTTTTTTCTAATGTTACAATATTTTTTAGAACTTTGTAGGAAAAACAGGGGCAGCAGTTTCCAACTTATCTTTTGGTTATAATTCGTGTATTGTATCCCCATCATAATACCACTGTATGACTACTCAGTTCGTTCCATCACACAAACAGATAGTGGATGTTATCATCAGCTAAAAATCCTGAACGATACAAAAACTCCAGAGCACTCAGGCAAATCCTGAAATTACGGTAAGAACATGAAGCTTTTCTTAAGGTGAGACTGAAGCAACATGGGGTTGGTTCAGAAGTGAGAGTTAATTCCTTTTAAGGTAAAGTGTAAATGTAAAGTAAAATATTGGATAAATCATTTGGAGTAAAGTATTCTGACTCCACTGATAACTGTCCTGGAACAACTTGCAGGCAGTCAAAGTTCTAAGCCATTCGCGTGCAGTAACACCAATGAAAACCTGCAAGAAGCACTGCACACACACCTAATTGTTCTAAAAAAGGGAATTAATTATTTCAGGAGTTCAGTTCTTTCCTTGTCTCCACCTGTTCACTCCCAATTGTTTATTCCTCTTGTACTTTCTTGCCTAATAGTGAGCACAAAGAGCACTAAGGAATGAATATGTTTGGATCTGCTTATCAAATAACCAGCTGAAATCTGGTTCTTACTGTGTATGCTAAGGCAGTCTGCTTTAGAGCAAGTCCCTGGCCCCAAGTCATCCAGCTTGCACCCACATGAAGGACAGGACTGCTTATATTAGCCATAGCATAATATCACAGTATTAAATCCCAGCAGACGTGAGGCTGGTGATGAAGCCCCCAAGGACTTAGTGATTCAATCCTTCCACTCATCTTTTTTTTTTTTTTTTAAACTTAATTACAAAATATTCATACTTGTTTGAGTTTTGAGCCTTTAAGGTCTTATATTTCAAATTTTTTCTTCACAATACTAACAGCTAGAAATGCATCAATTTTAGAAATTCCAATGTAATAATACAACTCCAGACCTAGGCAGTTTAAGAAGGAAATTCAAATATTTCAATAGCTTATTGCACTGATTATACTACCCAATGTCCATCATTCTGTGTAGGAACGCGACCAGAAAAACTAATAAATCAATCCAGGATTTGGTTAAATAAACTTAATATGTTCATTTAATTTAAAATGATTTGGCATCTCTCGTACTGTTTTCAATCTTTTCAAATAAGTTTCAACATTTAATCAATCACAGAAGCAATTTATCACATCCATATTTTGGCCCCCATAGCATCATCTCTGAAATAAAGTGAAATCAACCTCTCTACTACAAACAGAATGCAAAGAAAGAAAAGTGGATGATTGTTTCAGCTGCACTATATTTCTCAGTATTTCATAATGAAAATCTTTGCATTCTTGGCCATGAGTTTCTACATTCATGTGCTTATCACAAAGTCTACTACCTCAATTTTGTCTTTGAAAAGGCAGTAACAATAACCACCTTTGATTTAAACTAAAATCTTTTGTACAGTGATACCAATTCCATAAACGTTATTAAGAGTAACAGGCCTAGCCCAGGCTAACAGATGAATTGGACCAGCCTCTTAGCCTATATCTGATAAAGTTCTTTGGATAACAAGGGCTGGAAACAAGTGGTCTATGAATCAAACTCATAATAAATTGGTTACTGCTCAAGGAAAGTTCTGTGTTTGTTTATTTAGCTTTATTGTAAATACAAATAAGTACAGCACGTTTCTAATACACCCATTTGGAAACAATGTTTGCAGTACCACAATTGTTGTCAATTCCAAAATTTGTAATGTAACTTTATTGTTAAAAATGGACGCTGTTCCTAACAGTGTGCTTGCAAGGACTGGCACATATTAATTCTCCATAGGACTGAGAGCAAAAGCAAGAAACAGACTTTATAGAATTTATAGAATTCAAATATAAACTGGAGATAAGAATGGTATTAAGAAATCTGCCTGCTCCTCATAAACTTGTCCAAAATTAGGCCATCTTATTTTTCATATTTTAAATTCAGATTTAAAGAAAAAAATTGAAATCATAAAAATGACACTTTCATACATGAGTCAATAATTTTAATAGGTAGCAAAAGATTATATAAGAATGGGGATTGAATATAGAAATAGATCACAGAACAAAAAATTAACTCCAGCTTACAAAATTTTCAAACCCCTTCCTGAAATATTGCATAACTTCACATATATGCTAATTTTAAGCAATGTAAATACGAATTATGGGGAAAGGAAGTGCAGTAGCAACAGAAGCTCAAAAAGTTTGTTCAGCATCAGTGGTAGATAATTGCAGGTCTTTTACTCACAAGTTTATACGCACCATTGCGAATTCAAGCATTTCAGTTTTCTAAATAGTCAGTGAAACTGTTTGCAGTAAAACACCCAAATTTGATTATGATGAAATTAACACATTTTTTCCAAGCTTAAAAAAATTTTCTTTCGGATTTACACTGGGGTGTGTACAGACTGGATTTTGAACTTAAAGAAAAAATAACAAGCCTTTATGTAACATTTTGAAAAATTTTCTGCAAAACCAAGATATATAAATATGTCACTGCATATATCTCTCTCCTTCTTATCATAAAGTCTGCTTCATTATATATGGCAGTGATTCAGCAAGTAATAACAAGAAGTGAAAATGATTTCAGATATGTATTCCATGTCTCGTAATCATCCCAGAAGAAAGCATATAGTTATTGGAGCTATATTAAGAAAGTAAAAATGAGAGCTTCTTCCTGCCCTTAAAACACAAAATGTTCCTACAGTTTAAGTGTTGACCTGAAATATTTGCATTTCCACCAACGAAGTTCACATCTTCCAGACAGTTATTCATCTCAGTCTTCCTCTTAATCTTTGCTTGCCAGAGATTATTTTGTGTTAATGGTAGTAGCCACAATGTGCTAGCGTTTTCCAGACATTCAAGAAGGGATGGTCCATGCCCCAAGGAGCTCACACTCTAAAGACAGACAGGCAGGTAGACAGAGGTTAGGGAAAGGAAAATAAAAGTCAGACAAAACAATTAGATTCACTATAGCAGTATGGCAAAAGTTGACCTGTAAGAAAGAGATAAACATGGTAAGATAGAAGGGTGAGGTCTATAGGGGAAGAACTAGCAGATGAACTCTTGTCGGTTGTGCCGTGCACTGCTGCTGCACAGCAGAAAGCAAAAAGGGAGTGTGAAAAAAGCTGACAAACAAGTGAGCAGGAAGCTTGACAAGAGAAACATAAGCAGAAAGAGAGAGTTATGTATTTTCTTCCATGCTGCAGTTTAACTTCTGTAATTTCTTAGATGTAAAATAATTTTTTTCATTATACTACTAGTGCTTTATTAATCAAACCATTGGTGCTCTGTCAACCTTCTGAAAAGGTTAATTTCTTAGGTTAATTTCTTATCACCCACACAAAAAGCGTTACTTCAACAGAAAACACCATTCTGTTTCTTTCACTGAAGATATCCTTAGAAGAATGTGCTGGACTTAAAATACAATCCTTGCTGTGAAGAATGGAAATGCAAGTTGAATTTGTATCTTATTTTGTTCCACTTTTTTTTAAAATTTTATATTTTAAGTGTTGTACAAGATTAGATATAATACTTCACAGTGCTAAGTGTCTGAACAAGAAGCCTGGTGAATCATGACTAAACTCTGCTCACATTTGTTTGTCTTTTTTTTTTCTTTTAAAAAACAAAATATTGTTGAGACAGCAATAAAATGCCAAGTCTATGGCCCAAGATCTCCAATAGCTGTTCAACTTTCCACAGGATTAAAAATGTCGTCTTATGAACTTCCTATTTGAATGAATAAGAAAAAGAGTTCATAAAAATAAAAAGCCAGTTCAAGAAGATCATATTATTTCAACTAAACCATCTTTACAGATTCCCTTCCAGGATATTAATGCAGCTTGAATACTAACTAATGCTCTGCATATACTCACGAAGCTCTACCTTCAGGGCAGCCAAGCGAGAGGGGCATTGCACACTGCAATGCAATGAGCAATCGTAATGCCATGCTCAGAATTTCATAGGACAGCATATGGCAAAAGGCAGCTGGGCCGAGATAGTTGTCCAAAACCAACCAAACTATAAGGATCATAGACTTTCAACCAAGACTAAAAACAAGTGTGTATACTTATATTCAAGAAGTCCATTTTCCAAAGGCACTGAGTTACCAAGAGCAGCTGTTAGGAAACAGCATGTTCTACACACAAAGGAAGTTAGACACCTTCAGGAGACTTAGGTCTCTCTACTTGGTTCCGCTTCCGCTCTGCTTTTGTGACTGATAAGCCATTTCACTGCTCTTTGCCTTGGCTTCCCTCATCCCTTTCTTTCTATTCTATCTATTTTCAATGTAAGCTTTTCCAGCACAGATCTTGTGCCAAGTTCATTCCTGATCTCAGTTTGAACCACTAGGTGCTGCTGCAATACAAATAATAAATATTTACACCATAAACTGTCCCATAAATTTATCTAGGATCCATGCTGTAGGTGACAAGTTTGACCTTGAAACACTGCATGAAGACTTTCTTACTGGTGCCATCTTTTTGCAGTGCTGCAACAGAAAATGAGCAGTTTCCAGCCTGGGTAGTAATTTTCATTTTCCTTGGACTACAAGCTTTACTCACTGATCTGCAATTCAAAAGCCACTCATGAAAATCCAGCATAGATCAGTATCTGCCACTGTACCCTCCTCAGCTAAGTAGATCATGACCAGAAACATGCCAAAGCCCACTGCCATATTTAAAGTTTCCACCATAGCACACACAGACATGTTGCATACTTGCTGGTCATCAGTAGCCTGTCAGCCAGGACCCTCTCTTTGGATCTCAGATCTCGGAGAACCTTAATTATCTCAGAACATTTATGAGAGCTACCAGCTCACCAGAACGCCTAGGATGAGGAGTTCTATTTGGATTCCCTAAGGCCAAACCAGGTATATCAGCTTGGTAGCAAGTTTAAAAATCCCTTTATAAGTGCAGACTGTCTTTGGGCTGTCACTACTAGGCTGGCCTCTCCAAGATGTGATTTGATAGTACCTTTGATGACACTAGGTATCCAAACATATGTAAATAAGATTTGAGAACAAAAAAATATAGTTGTAACCCCAGTCAGCATACACAGACAATCCAAACCATCAGTTTTCACTTTCTGCTTCTTTTTTTTGCCAGAGGAGTTATACCCTAATTTGAATTAGAAATTAATGAATTTTTCTAGAGACAAATTGAGAGTTTTAAGTTGACTCTTTCAGTTTCATGATGTATATTTCTGACATTTTCCAGAGGGATGTCCTTGTACAGCCAAAAAATCTGAGCAAGGGAACATACAGATTTCCATTTTATAGAGTGGGTCACATTATTGCCTATTCTTAGAAAGACAAATATGGAAACAATACTAAGAGCTGTAAGAGCTGCCACTTTAAACAATCACAAATATTTCTGATGTTTTAAACAGTTATCTGGAAGCATATAAAACTGTAAACAGAAAGACCACCATACTCTAGCTGTCAGTCACCAGTGTTAAAATCCTTTTCCTAATCCAATTTTGATCAAATTCCTGGAGGTCCAGGAAGAGACAGCTTTCTGACTTAAAGGTAGGTAAAAATACTTTTAGTTTCTCCCAACACCATGGACAAAATGGATTTCTTATTTAAAAGCAATTAAACCTTTCACAGCAGCTACCAAGAAACTCTAAATCAGTCTTAAAGGAAAGGAAAAACACTAGGGGATTTTGCCTTAAAACCTTATCTCATATTCCAGTGAAAAAAATGCTCTCATATGCCCATATTGTCAAAGACCCTGCCCAGTCTCCTTCTAAGTAAAGGGAGTCAGGAAAACCATTAGGGGTTTTGGCAACAGCTGAAAAGCAGCTCTGATCTTTGCTGCTTCTGAAAGAAATCATTCTGCAGAAGACAACTTGGAATTACTGTCATTTCTGATTCTGTATCAGTTTGTATCATCTAGTTTGACCATTTAATGACCCAATCCAAAGAATCTCACCCAGTAACTCTAGTCATCTGTGAGCATGGATCAACTGACCAGGCTGCACAATCTGTCCCACAGCTTTCTTCCCAGAACAGATGGGGAATAGTTGTTTCAATAACGATGAGTGTAGCCTGAGCAAATGAAAATTGCCCATCTCCTCAATCTGGTTCCTACGACTGCTAAAGATTTAACCACCCTTCCAATGGAGTTACCTACCCTCTCCTTAAAAGAGACTCTGTCCTGTCCTGAAAAAAGTTATTCCAATGCCAATTACACTGTCAGTCTTCTGCATCTCATTGCTGATACAAATTTGCTTGGCATTTGCTTAGGCAGATTCCTGATCCACAGCATATCTATATAAAAGGAATCCTGGAAAGGAATTTGGAAATACTAATCCAGTAGGATTCCACTATCATGCTCAGCATAACTGTTAACTGTTTATTTTTAGTTTTGGAGACAGGCTTTTTCTCTTCTGAGACACTGGGGCAATGTAAATGGTGGTGACCTGAAGCAGAAGCAAAGACTATTTCTCAAGGCTAAAAAAAAAATGAAATAAAAAGCACAAAAGAAAAAAAAAAAAAGAGCTTAATTATCAATCACAGAAACATAGGGACAGAAGGAACCTCCTGTCATTGAGTCCAGTCTCCTATTATCACAAGTTCTCATGTCATACATACTACCCATTAACTAGTCAAATTCCAACTTAATTACATTTATTTCTTTACTGCTCTATTTCATGTCGGAAATATGTTCCAGGAACTTAAATTTTCTAAAACGGAATAGTTAAATTTTCACTGACATCTTGTACAGTTACATGAATATTTCCCCTATTTCTGTTGTTTACAACAACCTAATTTTGTAAGTTTATTTTTCATAGCCACATCACATTGGTAGTTTATAGTTACCTCACAATTAGCACATACTACTCATATTCACTTTGCCATTTTCAGCTGATAAAAGAAACTTATTGCAACATTTTTCTAGATATCAAGTGCATAAACTTACACTGTGCACTGTAATATCTTAACCTATTTCTGCTATGTCACTCCAAGAGCATTCACTTTTTTTGGCATAATACACTGACCTCCGTATCAGTGATGTTCTCCAGCTATTATTGCCCAGGTGACAATACTATTATTATGCAAAACTAGATAGATATTCTTCCAGTAGTCCAATATGTGTTCTCTTCTATGTTTAAATGGTTTTCTAGAGTACAAGTAAAATCTTACAAACATGTTCACTTATGTAATAAACTTTTAATTTTGTATTTAACCTTTTTGTGTTTAACAAGATACTGTAACTAAGGAGTTCTGTAGGGTAAGTGATAGTGGTCTAAACCTGACCAATTTAACTAAGTTCCCATATACTACCAATACTAGTTGTTTGACTGAAGATCTGCCAAGTTAAATTTAGATTTACTTTGCAGGGAAAAAAAAAAGTCAACTTACAAAAAAAACCCTTAGCCTTAGCATAATCTACTTGGGGGAAATCAATGCTGAATTTCATGCTTTTTTTTTTTTTTTGCCTACATATTTTGAATTATTCTTTCATTAATATTTGAAGACTACTGCCCTTTAGTCAGACTAAAATGCCTGGTAATTCCACCCTTTCCTAAAGATTGGTATTAAATTTTCTATTTTTCAGTTATATGGCATGTTCTAACAACTCATTTAAGATCCCTGCTACCTAGCTTACGAGACTGGACTATTCAGAAAAGAAAAGAAAAAAAAAATCTTTCTTTACTCCAATTCAAAAAAACTCCTGGGGTAAATTTCATATGCTTAAACTACAGACTGGGCTCAACATTTGCATTTCAAGCATCTCCTCTATTATCTTCTTATTTTTTGTCTGAAATCCTGACCTTCCAAATGTGAATCAAGTGCATTTAGTAGTGCAGAAGAGCTCTCATGGTTCAGAAAAGAATTTGCTTCCTTGGAGAACTGGTTTCTATCCTTGCCACCAACTTGCTACGAATTGCTGGGCCAAGTCGCTTTCACATGTGGCACCTGACGTCAGCATCTCTGTAAATCAATCCCAAACGGCTGAGCACCCCAAACTGCTGCCGTCATCAATGAAAGCTTCACACTGAACAAAGGAAATCCTCCATTAATATGAAGTACTTAGAAAACTAGGAGGTCTCAAACTAGAAAGCAGTATAACATGACACTTTTGACCAGGTCTGTTTTAAATCTCTGTGCCTCAGTTTGCCATTTGTGGATAGGAATAAGACTTCCTCACATCACAGAAGATAAATGAATTCCGTTTTTAGACAAACTAAGGTGCTGAGATCATGAACTGTAGAAAACCTGGCAGGGAAGTTAGTAACTTTTCACCCATTCCACTCCTGGGATGGTAAAGGAGGCTTACTGCTCACAAAAAAGTTGAACTTAAAGAAATGCATAGCTGCATATTTAGTTCTTTGATGAAGGAAATTCCCTGTAAGGGGAAAAAAAAAAAAAAAGTCTGATTATTAAAGACTAGCATGATGTTCGGGCTCAAGGAGACAGGCATTGTGAATTCAGGCACTTACTAACCTTCATATGCTGAGGTTTGTAACCTCAACATTTTAACATAGCTTTTAAATGCATAATTAAAGGCTGAATAAGGTCCCTAGATTCACTAATACTTGGTGGAAGTACATGTATTTTTAATTTTATAGCATAATTTTTTCTGTAATTAAGGAAATATACTCTGCATTGTCTTCCTTGAAAGGAATACAAAGAAGCCTTTCTCTTTGTGACTAACATTCTTCTAGATAGGTAAAGATATTTTTGGCATCTACCATAATTCTACTTGTATTGATACTCCTTATAAAATGTTCTGTAAAAACAGTCACTTTCATTTTGTCCTGAAGAAAATTTGAATATTCATTTTCACATTATCTGTACTGGATTCTGCTTTAGAAAACCACTAATGTGACTTTTGCCATAGTACAAAAATTCCTTTTCACAATTTACAGAAGACAGCTGAGTAAACAGAGGTGGTAGTTTAAGAAAAGAATAGCAAAGAAAAAAGCAAAGTGGTTCCTAAACACCTGCTATCTATCACCATACCATTATTTTCACCATATGCCTACACACCTATTATGAGGTTTATTAAAATAATCATTTCCTGGAGTACAAATTTCCTAAATTCCTATCCATATCCTAAAAGAGACAGTCATATCATAAGAACAACAATTAAAAGCTTTTGTTACAAATTCCTTCAGGGCATAAACATTTTCCCCATGATCTTCCTGAATGCCTCAACTTTTAACAGTAATCATTAGCAGATTTTGTTCCAGAGAGATCTCTATTTTCTCAGCTCCTACACTGTAACTAGCAACTTTTTGCAGTTTTATTCTCATCTCATGCATGCCCTGGAGAACGGTACCGCAAGGGCAAATACTTCAAGAACAGTTCAACAGTTCTGTTTTAAGATGTCTCACAAGCAAAGCATGCAATCCTTTCTGAACACATCCTTAATACAAATAGAAGTAAACAATTTATTTGCAATATTCCAAATAAAAATACCACCATTCCAAGGGTTGCAAAGATAGATTAACAGAAATTCCAAAAAGCTGCTCACATCTGTGATACAAGGACTGATTTTAGGACTGCATCTTAAGACAACTCTCACTCTCTGCATGAGTTGGATATTGAGATGCTCACCATCCACAGAACCAAGGACCCCTTCTTATGCAAGACTTAGTCTTTAGGCTAGGTTAGAAGAGGATTTTGGAAATGGTGATAAACACACACACACTCACACATGTTTATCTTTAGTTTTTCATTCAAATTCAAACCTTCATTCTCTTCTTTCCCTCAAGATTACTGGCCATTAGGGTTTTTTTGTTGTTTCTTTTTTTTTAAGAAAACAGTTTCAAAACTCCTCTTCTGGATTCCTGAGTCACTCTGCTGTTTTGGAAATACTAATTACATTTCCAAAGTCTAGCTGCAATCATCTGCTGTCCTAACAGCTATCAGAACCTTTCAATAAATCTCTTGATGCCCAACTAGTGGGCTAATTGTGAAGGAAAACAGCTTTCTTGCTTAGTGTGGCAGTATTCAAATTTCAGTGCAAAGTTTTTCCATGGTATATTTCCTTAAATTTCATATATTTCATGTTTATATTTTATATAAAACCTTGTATGTCATGTAAACTGACAACCATACTTTATACAAAACTGCACGGGATTAAAATATGAAGATTATCGCTGGATTAGCACCAGTTACAATAGCAATCCATACCTTTGGATGGGTAAGGAGGAAATAGGTCTGATTTGACAGACTTTGAGGGATACCATGACAGATACTAATATTTACATTTGAAAGAAAATAAGAGAAAGAGCAAGAAATGTCTTTTATCTGCAGTCATTTATTTATTTGGAAGACTCTTTACAGAAAAAAATTACAAAAGGCTGACCTAAGAGCTCTCTCATAATAAAAATTTAAAATTCTGTTCAGCAATTGTGAACAGTCTCAAATATGAAATTATTCCAAGTTACTGAGTCCAAAAATGAAAGAGAAAAAATGTCTCACTCAGATGTAAATCAGAAGAAACTTGCATCTGCTTCAGATAAAACAGTAATCACTCTTCCCAATTAAGCATGTGCTCTATATTATCAAAATGCTATGAAAATATTAATTATTGTTGAAGAATCTTAATGTCAATCTCTATTATTCAAAATAATGAAATTAAAAAATATATATTTCACAGGTTTCGCACTTGAAAACTTTTATTCAAAAACACAACAGATGTTGCAAAACTCTCCTCTTTGAGGCAACAGGCAGATTTTTTTCCAAACAGAAATAATGAAGTCAGCACCTATAGAAGTCTTGACTTTTTACAATTCCCCTTCACTTTAAATGAAGCTGTTTTCAGAATATTATCAGCAGTAAAAACAAGGTATTGGTATCAAAATACCACATACTGTACTACAAAAAAGATTCTTGGCAGCATCAAAATTCTCTAAAGGAGAGAGATGAGAAAGGAGAGCAATTCTAAGTGTTTAGAGAGGAAGAATTACAAGTAAGTAATATCCTTTTCTTAAGGAACACAACCACCATATCACTCCTGCCCTCAAAATCCTTGAAAAGTTTATTCAACTTAAAGAGGTATGAAAGGTCAGTGGCCTTACAGGAAGCAAATATTCCTGAATGGCAAGACACTGTTTTGGTTTTCTTGTGTATGTGCGCTTACATGTTACAATTGTACCATAAGTAAAACTGTCTGCACGATGGAGATGCAATTAGACACATGCACACATGTGACCCCTCCTTCCCCAATCTGTGAAACAAAAACAAATAATTGTATCCTGTTAAATGAAAAAAATCTGTTAGGAGAAAATACTAGAATTGTTTACCTGCTGTATATATACTTCCTAGTTTAATTTACACCAAGAGGAACTTTATGAATACAACATGGTATCAGCATGAGAATGTCACTCAGTATGATGAACAAAAAGTGGATTTCTAGTTACCAAGTAGCTAAAGCCCTAGCAAAATATTCCATCCCAGATTCCATGGAAGCCTTGCAGACCACCTTCTCTCAAGACAGACACAAACACAGTCAGTGATTTGGACACGCACAGACAAGTTTTGTTTCTTATGATAAAGCTTTGTGATCATTCAGACAAGAAAAGAAATATGTATCATCCCAATAACTTCAAGGCAAAAAATGCAGTAAAGAGACGTAACAGATATATCAAGAAACTGTAAGACATGCTTGAGTTATCTCTGCGGATTTTCAGTTTAAGAAATAACAGATGACTCTCCATCACCTTGCTCCTCTTTAATACCCTATCATTGAATGGGTAAGTAAGTGTGAGTGGAGTCAGCCACACTGAGCGTCTTGTGTGTTTTCTGACTAGAAGTAACAGAGCCATTACATTTTGATGTTTCCTATATATTAAGAATACTTTAAAATAACGAAATAGGACTGGTTTCCAAAGGGTTCAGCTGTTTTCACAACACATTTTATTTCTCTTTTTCACACAAACAAAAAGAAAATGATAGAGCTGTTAAACTAGGGATAGGAAGATTAAAAAGACTTTACCTTACTCTTCCACAGTCTGATTATTGCTCCTGTACTGACTGAAAGATTAACGTTAAAGTAAACAAGTCAACTTGAAGAGTTTCCTGATCCTGAAAAGCTCAAGAAACACTTTCCTTTATATTAATTTCATACTCTGAAGTAGGAAGAAAGCAATTGTAGGAGGTTCTACTTATCTCACACCTTCACTGTTCACTCTGAAAGACACTGCTTACAAACCTGACGGGAACCTCTTGTTAAAACGGCAAAGGTATACATCTTTGCCATTGTGCAAGATGGATCATGGTTTCCACATACTGTAATTCTGGTCAAATTTATCTTCTGCTGACCATATGCTAAAATTATGTATGTTGACCTACTCACTTCCACTGCTTAACTACTCCTTAAATACCTAATAAGCACACATAAATGTTGTGTAGTTGAAATAAAGTCCTCCTCTCGACTTTAGTAACTGATCAGGAAGAAGGGTGGCATCTTGAAAATGACAGTCTCCCACCTACCAGAAACCACAGGCAGCTGAGGTCAACTTCATATGCAGAGAACAATTCCTTCTTAGATCTTCTCAACTACAATGGAAAATATTTGTTATCTAGAAATAATTGCCCATCTTGAACTAGCTGAAAACTGGAGAGCAGATTTAGTGTGGAATTGCACATACCATTTTCAATCAAAAGGAACCTACATAAACAAATAATTTTTTTCTTCTCAAGCTAGGACAGCTGGCTATCAGCTAATCACTGCACATTTAGTTTTTGCATCACAACTACTCCATTTTGTGCTAGTGGTTAAATATTCATCAGGGCACATGCTAAGAGAGGCTAACTAATGGCACTCGCTCCTATACTGAGCAAGATGCTGGAGGCTAAACTTCAAGTCCCCATTCTGAGGACTTATTACTTACTTTTACAAAACAAAACATCCTTAGCAGAAGAGCTGAAGAGACCCAAAATCCACCAATTTACTAATGGACTATTCCATGCCTGCTGGAACAGTCAGCTTCTGAGTAACCATTTTATCCCCCTGTACCTTTGGAAAGGGCCACAAAGCTCATACAAGTGGGCTGTATACATACTCCTCTTCTGGAACATAGAAGCACCTTACAGTCATTTTCACATCCTCGGTTCAGCATTACATTCATTAATTACAAACACTTATCAATGCTCTATCTCAATGTTAGGCAAATAAAAATGATTAAAGCATTGTTATATAGCTAACGAAGGCACTACTAGACTTGAGAAATAAACTGTCCTCTCCTATTACATAAGTGAGTTAGGTTAAAGTTTTCCCTGTTCTTGAACATCATAACCCCTACGCAAATGAATGACCTCCTAGTTGTTGCTTGTGTATGAATAAGACTCCCAACAACAGCTGACTGACAGGCGTTGTCCATGTGTCACAAGTCTAGTTGTCAAGCTAGACCAAATCTGTAACAAATTTAGAGACATCATTCTTTAAGCTACTCTGTTCAGTAACTGCATGACCAAAATGTATTCTTTCTCAAGTACTTGTACAAAAATGCTGTGCCCTGAGCTGTAAAAAGTCCTAAATTCACTCAGACAATTTTTGAAGACAACTATTACTATGGCAAGTGTAAAAATCAACTTTATATGTAAATATATTAACTAAACAAGGATAGATTAGAGGCTATTAGAGACTAAAAAAGCTTAAATTTCTAATACAAAGGATACAACGGATACAAAGGATAATACATCTAATACAAAGGATAAAACATCTGAAAACCTAAACTCCACACATTTATACATATATAATTCCAAAATCTGGCTCTAAGTTGCACAGTTCAATTAAAACACATATGTAATTACTAGTTCCTAAGACCTTAAGTGAACACTAATACTGAAAAATAGTATCTATATATCTATTATCTATCTATCTAAAATTGGCTTCTCTAGACAGCATTTTATTTTTTCCTCAGTTGGACAGTTTTTCAGTTCAACAGACTTTGCTGTTTATTTTAGCACAAAGACTTCCCCCTCCACCCACACCACCATCACATTCTCCTGGCTTCCATCTTTTCAATATGAAACTCCAAACAGTCGCATTTAGATTTCTAGCCAAAGGCCATAGTATAAAAAATTAAATTCATGACATTATCACTAATAGGTATTTATCAAGGCTCAAAGACAATCATTTTTTGGTTTTAAATAATTTGCTTAATGGTGGGAAGTGGGATACATTAAAACAAACATAAACAGGAAAAGCCACACAGACTAAAGTTTTTTTCACTCTCTCTTTCCAGAGCCCATCTTAAATGCAAATCTCAAATCTCAGTCATTCAGCCAATTTAAGAAACAGAAAGAAAAAAAAAGAAGTCAGAACACAAGTTTTGACAAAGCAGCAGGCATCTACTTCAGAAACGGTAAAACTATATGTAATGAAACAAAACTAGCTTCATTCATCAAAATAGCCTACTGCTATCAGACATGTAGATCATAATGTATAATAAATATATCTATATCCTACTACATAGGAAAAGATTCAGAAAGATTTTCTAAAAGAATGATTTTTTCCTCCTCTCTTGAATTTGCTGAAGACAATTCAAGAGGAAAAAAGGGTATGTGTGAGACATACTGATAATATCTTATCAGTAACTAAGATTTAACTAGTTTATTGTTTGAAGTTTTTTTTTTCTTTTTTAATGTTGTATGTAAACTAGACACTCCAGTTATTTAAAACAAGATGGTTACAATGAGTTTTTCACTAGTCTAACCATAGTTGTACACCAATTTACTTTTATCCATCTTAAAATACTAGATTAAGAGGATGATTTCCCTCTTGAATCACCCAAGCAGATTTAATATATTTCTTTCAAAGTTTAACTGCATGTAAATAGCACATCAACTGTATGCAGCTGTTTCTCCTGGGTAGGACAAGGCTTAAAGGACAAAGCAGGAAAATGGCAAATGTGGATTTCAAATGAAAGGCTACATTGTTGGGAATGTATTCCAACAAGATCCAAGTTCTACTTCACCTAATGGAACCGAATCTTGACCAGTTACTTGACTCAAGTTTTTCTTTTTCCTTTACAGATTCATCTTCTTTATTATGACTTGTTCTTGCTGTTGAAACGTTTGACCATATAAAATCAAATGGATTTGTATAAGCAGAAGAAAAAAAAAAAACCACTAATCCTTCCTTTTTATGAACAACAGTTATTTTGAAACAAGTATTGCATTGTTTGCACCTCATTCTTATACCTATTATTCCAGTCAGCAACCGGTTAACTAATGGTTTACTTTTAAATAAAAAATGCTAAGATTTTTAACATCGCATGGGTAGGAAACCTAGTAAAGGAAAGCACTGCAAGGAAATTCCAGTGAATGCTCCACGTCATGTCTTCCTTCATCTGCTGTCACGGTGTTGAAACTGAAGAGAATGAAGGATCATTACCCGTTAGCTGCAGGAGAAAAGAAAAATCTTATTGCTATTGCTAAATAAACTGTACCAGGAATACTGTGATGACGACAGTAATAGCTTTCTGTAATACTTCTTTAAAGTCAGATCAAGAGCACTCCACAATACCACTGCCATTGCTGTTCCCCAAGTAGCTCAGTAACCTTATATAAGAACATGAGTGATTGTGCTGGGTCAGACAAATCCTGACAGGATCTTGTTTCATACAGTGGCAAACAGAAGATACCTAAGATGTATTAAGAACGTTTAGCATCCACAACACCCTACAGCAAGAAGTTCCATAGTTAAACCACACTGTGTATGGAGAATCATTTCCTCTTGTTTGAGCATGCTGAATACTCATTTTATTTGACGATGTGTAGTTCTTGTAGTGAAAGGGATTGTGCAAGGCAGGCAGGGCAGCAACCTCCCCAAAGGGCACAGTCACACAGCAGCCAAGCAAGAAGGGGAGCAGGTCTGGTGACAGTAGCCAGGGTTAGCCACAGTCCAGTGATCACCAGAGAAGTCCGCAGCAGCAATGCAGATCTGAGGTCAAGCCAGGAAGCCAACTGAGCAAAACAAGGTCAGCATCAACACAGCACAAGGCTGGCCCCAGGCCCACCTACAGTGCTCAGGCAAGAGCCAAAGGCACGAACCGAAGCTGAAATGCAGTCCCCCAGCCAAGAAGTGGTGGTGGCACGGAGGGAGGCACCAGAGGAGGCATCTCGCAGTTCCCTCTAACCCAGCACCCTCTCACAGCGGTCTGATCCCAGATCACTCAGCTACACCCTGTCACAGCTACCCTTGAATACAGGCAGCCAGATGGCTGAGTGGAGGCAGCAGAGGTTGCGGAGCCTGTTCTCACACTCAGGGCTCTGACACAAGAAATACCAGCTAGACCACTTTCCTGCATCAATGAGAAAACACCAGGAAACAGTATAATAAAGTGGCAGCCTATAATAAAATGATTATAGTCCAAGGAGTGAGAAAAATGTAACTAGCCTACAGGACTTCTGTGCAGCACTGAAAGAATGATTAATCAGTTTTAAACACTGGAAATTACATTTTCTTTTATTGATTTATTTAAAATAAAACTTGCATCTTCTGTGAGATTTAGGGTGGAAATTCTCACATAATTGAGCCAAATATGCTTTCCAAATACAGCAAAAATAGACATCTGAGAAGTCAGGTGGAAGACTGAGTTGTCTTCTAGGAAAACTAGAGTATAACATTTAGTCCTTGAGGACCATGATATGAAAAAGCAGAAACTCATTGAGATAGAGGACATGAAGTGGGCCAGACACCATGGTTAGAATTCTTGTTGAAACATCCAAGACAAAGCAACATGTGGCACAGATGGAAGCCCATGCCTTCACCACATTTTTCCCTTTGACTCCTCTAAACCATGAATTTAATTCTGTTAACAGCACCAAAGAAAGAAATATAGGCAAGAAACCGCTAGGTGAATAATCCACAAGAACAGATTACACTCAGTTCAGACGTTTTAAGACCATCTTCACTACATCACTTCCAAGCAAGCACCCAAGAGCAAGTATATGGAACAAACCCATGACAGGAAGCCTTTTTGTTCCTCAGAAGAAGATCATTTCATTACTTATAATATTTCAAAAGCATTGGTATTTTTTCAATCCTTCCAGTATTCACCTCTATACAATATGTAAAGCTAGGCTATAGAGATGGGAAAATAAACTGAACTGTAAAATCAGGGAGAAAACTAGAGGAAGTCCTTGACATCTCCCAACATGATTATTAAATTCCATTATCAGCTACAAGTACCTCTTTCATTAATTGCAGAAGGAGGAACAGACAAAATATGTGCATAGTTCTTATTTAAACCAAAGCAATATACTGAGCTTCAGATATTTAATCAGTTTTTGAAGAGGAATTTGAAGAAGTAAAGGCAGTGACTAGATTTTCCTCCCGTGAATAACTGGCAGCAGAAAAAAATGTGTAAACGTGTTTGAGACAGAATCTGACTGTAGAGTAGTAAAAACTAACGATGTTGGCACAGACAACCCAAAAGTCAGCATCAGCATAAACTACAACTGAAAAATGTAGGAATCCCAAATATATTATGAAATATAAAGAATATCCAAATGAGATGGTTTAGCTTATAAACAGTGATATGCTTCAGAAATACTTCTGTGCTTTCCTCAACATAATACTTTACAATGTCTGTTGATTATAATGCTTTACTAGATATTATGAAAAATACAACAATTAGCTAGAAAACTTTTGCTTTGATTTTAGAAATGTAGAATGTGAGCTCTACTCTTGGATTCTGCTTAACTTGTGAATTGTCAAGCCCAGCAACAAAAACATTTTAATTTAATATTACCTAACCTCTCTGTTACCTGACAACCCATAAATATCTGTTTAAAGTGATGACTGGACAGCCACAAGGAGATATTAGAGAGATTGGGTTATTAGTTTAGATGAAGGAGTCAGTTCATCAGTAGTGAAATATTTTAAAAATTGAGAGCATAAAGATAGTAGGTACAGATAAGTATTTGGAAAAAATAAAGAATACTGTCCAAGAACAGAACTTTTGAAGAAGAAAAAAATTGAAAGAAAGGAATACGAACCAGGGGAGTAAGCAGGATCAACAAATCACCTGGAAGAATTCTAAGAAAGTAGGAGAGAATCACAAAAGTAAGTGACAGGCAACATTTCAGAAAGTAGAAAATTATCAATATGATCAAAAAATACAGAGAGCTCAAGTCTCAGAAAGGGCTTGAAATTTAAGAGAAAAGAGGCCAGAGCTTTGAGTGATTTGTTTTGCAGAATTTCTTTTAGAATTTGCAAGACCTAAATAATTGCTCAGAAATTTTGCTGGATATTTGATTTTTGATTATTTAATGAACTACAGGAATGAAACAAGTTCCAGCTCTTCTCTTCCTCTTTCATATGGAGTGGAACAGTATGTTTGGGATTTTTTTTCTGGCTTAAGTATTTCACAAGGATATTGTATAGAAAAGTACAAAGTAAATTGTAAACCTAGGATTATGCGACTCTTCTTACTTAACCTCTAAGTAAAGGAAAAAGTATGAAACGATGAGAGAAGGGGAACAATTAAGTTTGCATAACAAAGAATACTAATTAAGTTATTTTTCCTCTAAAAGACAAAAGGTTATTGCATTTTAACACACTAGGTACTACGAGTAGTTTCACAGTATACACTTTTGCCAACAGATTCCTGTCCAGGAATCGGAGCAAGTGCAGTTTGCAACTGACATGCTCCACAAGAAAATGTGCTAAGCCCACAGGCAGTTATATCTGCAAAACTATGCTTGCGCCAACACAGTGAATTTTACTCTATAAAAGGAAATGGGCAGAATGGTTTAGTTACTATAGAATGCATCAATAGTAGGGGAATTTTCCTGAGACAATCTGTCACCAAAGTCTTACCGCTTTCTCTGTAACTGGAATACTAGAAAGTGACTTCAGATCCAATCTACAGAACTTGATGAACATTCCCTAAGCTGACAAAAAATAAAACAGAAAAAGAAATAAGATATAATATTAACTCACTCAATAAGAGGAGAGCAAAATCACAGAATGCTCCTGCAATTATATATTTTGCAGAGTTAGCTTGATGTCCACAAATCTGTGGACATTTCCTTGTTGCTATGAAGTTTTAATACAAGAAAATTCATTATATGCCACTTACTGACAGATGGCTGTTATGTGAAACTTTAGCTCAATTTTGAGAGAAACATAGTTGAAGGAGGCTCTGCTCTGAAGCAGTTGTGCTTCTCACCACAATCAGGAAATACATGAATAAATCAGATTAAAACATTTAATTTTTTTATTCTAAATCCAAGTCTGCTACTTGTCAAACCAACTCCAGCCAGTTCTCCACTGGCCTAAGAATGCACGTGACATACCTATTTCATGTTGCCTGGTTTTATGACATGGTAAAAGTCTTGGAAACAACAATTCTCCTACATACGTTCTAATAGACAATAAAGATCCAAACTTACTTCAACTGTTATTAACAAGTGAACAAGTTAAAAAAAGGAGATCGCTCACTCCAGATGTATTTCAAAGGCTTGACCCACCTGACTGATGTTCTGATGGCAGTTCTGGGTACAAATTATAGTCATGCTTTTTCTTGACATACATAGAATGAGGAGCAGTGAGTGGAGTAAACGTTATGTTAGTTATAAGTATTATTTCTAAATGGAAAGAGTTAACATTAAGAGCCACAAGCTCGAATGCTCCTGGCTGAATTAATAAGCAATCCCCTGAAGTAGGAACACAAGAGGACCCACCATAAGGCTGCAGTTTGTTCAAACAGCTGCAATGAGAAACAACCAATGACAGCACTGCTCTTTCCTTCAGTGCCCTCCTCTGTCTCAGTCCTGCTTTTTGCTCAAGAGACACTCAATGCATTTGAAAGACTTCTGCCATTATGGTAACAAGGCAGAGTGTCGGCTGCCACGCCACAGAGATTCCTTGCCCTGAAGTAAAATTTTGAAGATTTCCTCTTCAAATATAGCAAGATGACTAATTAGCAGAATTCTCAGTACAAATGCTAAACTGAAAACGTTTACACTGTTCAATAGCTAATGCTTCTCTTCTGATTCAGTGTAAAATAAATAAATAAATAAAAATGAAAAGCAGTTCTGCGGATGTGGGATGGCTTTTCTCAGTGCTTATGACATAGCTGTGATTCTTTAGCAACTAAGTAATACAACAAATATACACTTAAATTTTGTTCCGGGCACTGAATAGAATATCAAACACAACTGGATTAGTGCATCTTTGAAAGAGGTGGGTTTTTCACCGTAAGAACTACCAGAACATCCAAAGAAATCCATCTAACTAAACCTAAGATACACAAGTATGAGGTATGATGTCTGCTACAAACATGTAAAAAAACTTGAACAGCGACTAGTCTTTGGCTCTAGCTGAGAAAAAATCCTCTTTAAAAACATATGGGAAGGTACAATTTGAGACTTTCAGTGTTTGTTTTCCTAAAGAATTTGATAAAAAAGGGCTTCTAAACTTTATGGAAGGACCCCAAGTCAGTCAACTTCAAGACATAACTTCCTGAATTTTCTCCTTGAAGTAAGTACACAAAGCTCTGTGTAACTACAGCTTTTTTTTTTTTTTTTTTTTTTTTTGTAGAATATAAACTAAAACAAGGACACTTTGAAATACAGAAACTCAGATCCTCCTTTCAGGAGGAGAGGCATTGAAAGCAAAGGGTTTGAAAACAAAACCATGTCCCAAGATTTTGAGCGGGATGGGATCTTCCTTTCAGTCTTCCTTTCAGTTTGGCAACTTTCATCCATTTCCTGATTGAAACAAGCATCATAAGGTTCTCTCTGAAGTTACAGAAATTCTTTGCCTCTTACTAGCCAAGTAATGACTTGAGCTATTTTTCTGAGCCATGCCAGCATTCACTCATTACTGTACAACTGTTCACTGAGGTAAATAAAATGCTATTGGCATTCTCAGATCTCCTGCAACAAGCCAGTGTGCACACCCCCCATACAACTGCTGTATTCCAAGCTACACATTCATAAGATTATCCTTTTATTTCAATCTAGCACAGCAAGACCTATTTCAATTCCATTACAATCCAGATGGAATGCTTAAAGGCTTGAAAACAAACTATTTCAGAAATAAATAGGAAACATACAGACACAGTGTTTCCCCAAGATCAGCAAATTGCACCTAGGCATGACGGGAGTCAAAACAAATAAGCATACAATTATTTCTTAACTTTTTAAAGCGACTATTAATAATATAAAGCATTACAACAGAGATCACCAAAATTAATAAGGCTCAAACACTATAGACATAATATGCCAAATAGAGGGATTTACTTCACTGCTATTCTCTTCTTGAGATGTTGGTACCACGGATAGCAGAAAAATTGTTGCTCAGTAGTCATTACACAGCACTAGAATATCAGTTATCCTCTCCATCTCAGAAACAATATAGCAGCACTATTGAAATATTACAAAGAAGCTTGCTGCAAGTGCTTGCAAGAATTAATAAACAAACAAAAAAATCTCTTCGGTCTCTTCTGTTATGACCTTCTTAAACATCACCAAAACTAAAAAAAGCACTCCAGTTTACAAATACTAGAACTGCCACATTTCTTAATGAAATTTTGGACTACTTTCCAACTTCAAAGTCTTGAAAAGTTCCAAAAAAAAGCCATAAAAGAGATTTCCTTTATCCCTTCATAATGTTTTTACTCTCATACTTAGTAAAATTATTTTAAGAACATGAACACATTAAAACAAAAGGTAAAAGCAAAGTGCCAGCATTCATTTGTTTTAAAATACCATATTAACTTATGGCATATAATAAAAATCAATAGAACTACAAGTGTGTTTTTTTGGAAACTCCTATCAGCTGTTTGTGCATAAATCCTTATCTGTTGACTTTGCTGACCAACAGTTTTATTTCAAAACCCAAGGAGAGATGAATTATGCCTAAAATCTGATCTACCTTGTACATCATCAAAACAGCTGCCCTCCACTCATGAACATTATATGATGCACAGCTTGTGTTTCAAATACAAAAGTTCACGTGCCTATCTAAATACACACAATAAATGGAGGAAGTCTGCAACTCACTAGGCTTGCTTTCTATATCCTGAAATAAAAACTACTAAGCTCATTTATCATTTGTGGTTCTAGGTATGAGAGACAATTGGTAAAGCCCAAGAAAAGACAGATTTTTTTTTTTTTAAAAAAGATGTTTGTATTAGGAGTAAAAGTTTAATTCAGTTCATAATTCTACTACTATCACCTCTTCCCAAATACTTTTCTGGCCTTACTCTCCAATATTCCTGAAATAAAGAACCTACACTATGATTTTCTAAGACAGCAAAACTTTCATGAAATTCCATACATGAATGATATTTCTTATTAGAAATTACATTCCCACTGGAAGCCTATCCTATTTCACCTAGCTTTTGCAGCATGCAATGGTGAAGTCTGTCCTTCTAGTACTCTCCCTACAAAGTATGTAAAAGCAAGAAAGCAAGAAAAGGTACTTTTGTACAGGGTAGTTCACTGACAGCCCTGTGTTCTGAATAAAATGTTAAACTAAGGAGGTCAGTGGAAATATTAAAATAATTTTTATCACTTTAGCCTGTCCAATCATTAACACTTGCAACTCCAACTGATCTTAAAATTATTTTCTTTGTACACTGTGTATTTTGTTTAAAAAGTGTTGCACAGTTGAGAATGTTTGTCATGTCTTGACCGCTGCACTGTGGCCCAAGACCCTCTCCAAGGGCAACTGGCTCTGCTCAGCCCTGCAGAACCTCCTCAGCACAGGAAGAAGGCTAAAAGAGTGTTTGCAGGTCTGCAGGGAGACAAGCAGGAAGCCTGCAGCAGGTATACAGATTGGAAGACTTAAGATGGGGAGAAGGTTTTTTAGCAACAGCCCAGAAGCACACTGAATTAAGGTGGTCATGCAACCATAGCCTCAGGTTTCCATCACAGCATTTTCTTTCCTAGGAACAGCCACGCTGGTCAGAACAAAGGCTATTCTGACTCTGTGGATTATACAGCTCCTCAGACTCTCACCAATAACAAATACCTATGAAGGCATGAGCAGGGAAATCATACAAACCTTTCTAAGGATACTATAATATTCCTGTTACAGTTGCAGGCACAAAACTAGGCTGCTGACTACTAGGCCCAGCCCTGAGATTATGCTAACTGAACATGATATGAGAAATTGCTGGATGTGACAGATAACAATGTGAAAAGTAACAAAAATCACAGATAGCACCATTAGGAACTGTTAGAAACAGCCAAACTTCAGACAATTGAAGGAGAGTATTTGGGACCTTTTGGGAAGCAGGATCTTGCCAGGCTAACAATAGCTAGCTAATAGTATCAGTAATACCATACAAGATTCAGCTTTCCAATGGTATCAGAAATATCAATTTGGGAACTGATGTGGCAAAAATGGGACCAATGGGGAAATTAGAGGTGGGTTGTTTACTTGGAAGACCACCGGGGTGGGGAAAGGATGATACAAAGCAGTGAAACACAGGGTCAGAAAATGGGAAAAGGTGTATTGAAGTATGTAAATCATGTGATCGGTATTGTCCAGGGATATCTGTTGGGCATCTCTGCACTTGATCACCACAGCCTAAATCACAACAATAAACCAGATCTGCTGTCCTGACCATACCACACATGTCAAACTTGCTTCTGTGGTGAGGAAGAAGGGAGCGGGGGCTTTCCCTGGCTAACAGGCAAACACCCAGACAGATGCATCAAGCATCTTAGTATCATTGTGTTGGTGCTCATTGCAGGCCTGATGGCATCAACCTCTACCCAACCATTTCCTAACGCTTCCTAGACTACTCCCCCAGCTTCCCAACATTCTAGTTGAAGGACTTCCTGAGCTAGAGGTGGTATCTTTCTATTTAATAGGACGCACAGATTTTTCTTCCATGAATTTGTCTGATGATTTTTGAAGAAGACACATAAGAGGTTAGCATTCGCAACATCCTGTGGCAAAAAAAAAGCAGCTTTGCTACACATTGCGTGAAGAACCACCTGCTATTGCTTGTTTTGAAGCGTCTCCTACCCCTTGATGCAGGCTGCACACAAGCATCCCAACCTTCTAAGCAAGCAAAGTGAAACCTGCAAGAGTGCTAGTGAGTGCAACACGTTATCCACACAGTAGACAGTCTGGAGAGACTGGACTGTCCTTCTAAACTGTATAAATACCAAGATCAGTTAAGGAATGTGCTACCTGATTACATGTAGCTGCTGTTGACAATTATCTGAGAATGGGCAATTAGTGTCCTGGGAATGCCATTCCCACAGCTGTGAAAACATGAATTCTCCCTACCTGCAAAACTCCTCCTCTACAGAAAAACCTGATATAATAAAACCTTTTAAAAATGATTGCCCCTAAAAATAGTTATGAATATTTAACTACAGATAGATGAAATGGCCCAGCTGTACAGTCTAGCTTGGAAAAATAATTTCTGATGTGGCTTGAAGGATCTTGAACAGTTAGGGAAAAGAATGATATGTAGAAACTGAGAACTCTAGCGTTCTGAACAGTATGGATTAGCTTCAGGTTTCAGAAATCACAGTCCCTAGGCTACCAGGTAACACCTGACAATTTGCACAGTCTGGCTAACTGGAACAAACATGAAAAAAGGAGGCTGATGTCCTTGCTTTTTACAAGTGCTGAAACAAGGAGAGGACCGTCCTCTCCTAAGCATCAAAAGACAACTTGAAATTCCCCTACTAGTTTTCCTACCTAGATTCCCCTCCCTCTCCCCAAAGGAATTAATGACATTGCCAAGTACAAGCTTCCTGTGAGATAGCCCAACTGTTTTAAGTTCCAACAGATTTACACAGGGTACTGCAGGTCAAGTTTTAGTCACACTGGCAAGGATAAGAGAATTGGTTAAAGCTATACATTTTCCTTCTTAGGAGGAATACCAATTTTGCCCTCAAATATTGAGCTATTTTAAGACAAATCTCCTGAAAGAATTGGAAAACTCAGAAAATCATTTAAACATTTCTAATACAATGCTGTTAGATTCATGATTTCAGTTTCCCATTAATCATGCCAATCAGTAAGATGTGAGAGCGAATAAAAACCTTTCTCTCTCTAAACTCACCATGAATTTCACATTTCATTCACTGAATATTGTCATCACAATTCATCTCCATAGAAACAGCTGTGATGGCAAAAATTTACTGGGATATTTTATCGCATGAACCAGACAAAAAGAGTCTAATTAAGAAGGACTCTTTCTAAATATACACACAGCCTGTCAACCAGCAATACTAAAAACATTTTTTAAATTTGCTTAAAATACAGTCAGAGCTTATATAGTGCTTAACACATAGTCAGAGCTTTATTAAAAATATTAAGACAAAGTCTCATAGACAGATGCGCAGATTTACTGTAGTAACTATACTGATCAAAAGCCTCCTTTACTGAAACCAAAACATCTCAGAAGTTCTTGCTAACATAATATCTATTACATTAAAAAAAAAAAATCAAAATAAGGGCTGGAAAGTGATACCAATTAGTCCCTGCAACTTTGTAAATAATTATATAAACAATGTAGCGGGCAAAGTATCTTCATACAATGAGACTCCTCTATTTTTTTCAATGCTTGCAGACATTCCCATGACCATTTACTGATAATAAAAATAGTAAATATACTGTAGAAGCACACTCGCAAACAGGAAATAGGTCCTGCAGGGTAATATTTCTACATAATTACAAGAGAGTCTTGCCATGAAGAGCTTACAGGATGAACAGACATATCTGTCAAAAGACAAAGGAAAAAAAAACACCTGCAGAGAGAATGCTTTATTAGCTGTTCATTCTGCCATGTATAAAAAACAAAAAACAAAAACAAAAAAAACAAGTCCCCGTAACATATTGCTGTATATTAAGGGTTTATCTTAACATCCTGAAAACCATACAGTACAGCCATTTTCACATTCACTTACTCTCTACTAAAGTGATACCTCTTAAGATGGAGAGTCAGTCCCATTGCAAATCACAATATTGATGGAAGAATTCTGTAGTGAATTTTTGAATGTGTATGAAGGTCTTGAAGTGGTAAGTGAATGGCTGCAAGAGCAGTCAGATAGCTATGAAAATATCTAACAGAAAAGCTAGGACGGCTGTAGGGAGGGCATAAAATATCGGGCAATCACTATGCAGCCTCCAAGAAATGGACTGTTGTAGTGGATTTTGGGATCCACATTTCATATAGACATTATAAGATTAACCCAGACACACTCAATACTGTTCAGTTACAATAATTCTTTGCTCATAGAAGAATGAGAAAAAGAAAATGAATATATTCTCCTTTTTTAGTATTACCTGCATAAAAGAATTAATCATTTTTCTCCATTCCCCCACAAACTGATCTTAGCCATCAAAAATGTTACACTTGCAGTTAAAATGGCTACCTAAGAACAAACAAGATAGAAATTCAGTTAAAGAAACTTTGCTCTACTACCTTACTGCTTATTTTTCCAGTGAGCTTAAGCATTTTGACAGAAAAAATTCTCAGTGCAATGTTTGACAACAATATTACATACCTGAACCTCTGATTCTCAAAACAGATGAACTGACTACATTATTGAAAGTCATGCACCGTATAACATACTACTGCATCACTGTAGCTTTAATAACGAGTCTCATCAACAGTAGCACTCTTTTTAGCTGTTCAGTAAGATTTGTACAGAATTCCCTTTTTCATGAACACATACACAAATCCACAAATCAAAAATCAGAATCCCAAGGAAGAAAAGTGGCAAATGCTAATTAAATGTATCCAAACAAATTAATTAATGGGCCATCATTTGGATAGCCATCATTTTCTTCCCCCATTTGACAATTTTGTATTATTTGGCCCACATAAGAAGCAGGCCCTTGGAAACTGGCAATGTAAGGTCTTCAGGTCAACAGCTACATTTATTATTTCATCTGAGTGAAGCAGAAAGGGGCTCCAAATCTGTGTCCTCCTTAAGTCCTAACAGGACACAAACAACATCACAATTTCATGAGTTCTGTTTCCTTCATGCTTACAAAGCACAGGCATTACAGGATGAAGATGTCCTCACAATCAAGTGGTTGGCCAGATCTCAGAGGGAGCAAGTTAGTACCAGCACCAATTTCCAAGAATTCTCTCCCTGCTGAACTTCTGAAAACTGGCATAGCCACAGCTTGCTTAAACAAAAAACTAAATACAAACATGTATGTACACAGACATATGCATACACACAGTCCTCTAAAATTTAATAATGGTTTGAGAGAGACAGTTTAATGATCTATAATCCAATAAAGAATTTCAATTGTTTCAAACTGAAATTAAACCCTTTTTAGTCACATCTCAAAACAAATACAAATACACACATAAGAAATAAGTCTAGCACTTAAAAGTAATCCATTTTTGAAATACAGTAAACTGTAAATGTTTATTGTAGTCACTGTTTCAATAATCTCCTAAATGACTTATTTCATAAATTGTCAGCAAGCAGCACTTCCTATTACTAGTCATATAATAATCTGTCAGTTGTAACCATGCAGCTTCTGTAGAAATATAACACATCACATTCACTTTACAAACTCTTATTGTATTGTCTGGATACCTAAAGATACATCTATGTAGTATGTAAAGTGAGTTTGATTCCTATCTGCTGCCATGCCGTGACCAAAACAAAACAAAAAACTCCATCAGGTCCTGGTGCTAATCTTAGGGGCCCTCTCCCCCTCACTCTTCTGCCAAACTGCAAGGACACTGACACAAAACATTATGCTGTATCCTCCTCATGCAAGATCTGGCCCATGCTATGGATGTCTGTGATGGGAATACACACCGTCACTAAATAAATCAACATAATAAAATGTTTATTTTAGATGACTCCAACATATGGATTGTTTGGGGGAGGGAAAAACACACACCCTAAGGATTACCGTGAGGTAAGAGGCTTAGAAAGGAAAGAAAAAAATTGTGAAAGTAAATACACTAGAAGGGAAATAAAACTGACCTGTAACCTCCCTCAATCCTAGTCTAAGGGCAATGATTCTAGTTCCTCTTGAAACCATCCATTCCAAGAAGTGTCAATAGATGAACCTCTATTAGGACCACAGAACGGAGAGAAAACAATGCCAAATAGCAGCTTGATATTTTTCATAGAACTCAGGAATAAAGACTTCATTTCTCTCATCCTTAGAAAGCAAGTTCTGCTAAATCAAAAGAACCTTTAAATTATAATGACGTGAAAGCTTTATGAAAACAAAGCAGCGATGAAAACTAGACATATTTTGGAAAGAAACATAATGAAATATATAATGTAATTAAATGTACATTATGCAATGAATTTACATGATGTATTTAATTTACATAATGTAATGAAATATTTTTTCCTCAGAGGACCCTTTGAGTAAGGCAAGATATATTAAAAGTTGACCCAGACACAGCAAGGACATCATAGACTTCAGATGGTAAGCATCCAGTTTCGGGGAGATGGACAAAGGAGGAAAGTCATGAAGAACACAATCAGATGACTTATGCTCACAACATAAGACCGTGCTAACTGAAGAAACAGGGAAGGGGACATGCATGTTCATCTGAAAGAACAGGTAGAACAGTTTCTAGAATACCAGTCTAAGAAGTCATATCTCAGAAATGGATTTAGAATAGAGTAGAAAAAAAATACCTTTTTTGAAATGAAACAAGCTTCCAAGGGAAGTAGAGAGAAGGTGGTGTAGGCAGCTGTTTTTTCATTGGCAGACTTTCTCAAACATTAATGTACAAATAAGTATTTAAAAGGGTTTGTGCAAACCCTGCTGAAGGTAAGTTTCTGGCGGCAATTCTGTGGCAAAAAAAAATAATTCATTGGGAAAGTATTTGTTTATTTTAGTTTGTTTCTGTTCTACTTCAAAATTGACTTAGTTTGCTTCTGACTAAAAAGCCCTTGGATCCTGCATGCTTATGTGGAACACATATCCTTAAAATAACCAGTCAGTGGATGGAGCTCATAGACAAGCATGTTTGTCAGCTACATAGACTTGTATCCAATAGAAGAGAACAGCTTATACATTTTTTTTTTCCATTTACAGTTCAGAGATACTTTACCTTTGATGGGCAGCAGATCTGCCAATTCAGGACATTTTCTGAAGAAAAAAGTGAGAGGATTGCAAGTGCTGTTTTAATAATAACAAATGAAACCTGACACAAACTATGAAATTCTTACAAGTCAAAAACGTTCTCAGCAATCACTATCACCAATGAACTGGAGGACATTATTCAACAGTGGAGGTTTCCCAATTAAAAGTATCTTAACAGATTTTACTTGCCTACATTTCACAACTAAGGGGGAAAAAGCACCGTGTAATTAGACTAGGTTTAACAAGCTTGCACGTCTAAAATAATCTTCTTAATATGTAAACGAGTTTCTTTAATAACCTTAGTCCAACTTTGAAGTCTGTTCCCATTGACCTATGGCTAATTATTCTATCCTTTTATTTACTGTTTTCTTGAGACTTAACACTTGAAATTAAGGAATAAAAGTGTTAAACATTCCCCAAGGGAACAAAAGAAACCTTCTAAAGCTATTTCAGCTCCTCAGTAAGCTGCTTGTTTTAAATGTATGTTCTAGTAGTGTACTTCTCACCCATTGTATGCAGCCCTGGTTAACTGGCAGAAGCCTACAGTTGTCCTGCTCACACTTTTTCCCTCAAGAAAACAGAAGAGACCAGTGGAAAAAAATGCATTAAAACACTAGCTCAGCCAACAGGGGGTCACTTATGGCAGCCAACCATCGCTAGGACACAGTAATCCCAGGTATATTCCTCAAATACATACAGAGAAAAGCATGAAACAGAAGACACCACAGACAAAAAGAACTTACAGTGAGGTCTGTCTTTCCCTGTGGGATAACGCAGCTTCCAGCAGCTCTGCAAAGACAGCCATCCGGCTGCCTGGAAGGAGGGCTGGCATTCCAAACACGAGCACACGCTTCTTGGCGTGCTTTTAATGTCTCCATTAACAAGCAAGGTTCAATTCACTAAGGGATTCAAGATGTCCAGGGACACTACAAGGACTTAAAACTTCACATCATATGCAGACCCCAGAACTTAAATAATTTTCTCATGATACATGCAGAAATAAAGCCTTCTAAGATTTGATCATACCAAGAAAGCACTATGGCATGTTAGGGTTTCTGGAGAGCGTCTGTTGTTCATTAGTTCAAAGTAACACCTTTCAAAGCCAAAGAACAAACTCATGAGTACACTATGCAGTTTTATTTTAGCAGCAATGTCAGCTTAAAGAGTTTCAAATTCCTGCCTCTCACTCCCACCTTCACTGTCCCTTCAGCTGTGCCAACAGAACGATATCTGCAGCAATGTTATAAACAGAATCAATAAGCTGATCACAGCCACTGAGCCAAAGGAAAAAAAAATCTGAAACAGTAAACTAACCCAATTTACACTGCAGCTCCACAAACTGTTGTGCTGGCACAGACAAGGGGGGAGCCTTGGTAGGGGAGCAAACATCCAATAATGGGGAGGGAGAACAGCAATTGCTGCAAAAGGAAACAAATTTCTTAGGTCATAGTCTCATGTTCAATCTCTTTAGACAATGCCAATGTATTTTCTGAGACAACTCTATCAAATTTCACAGCAAGAAAAAATACACTTCAACCAAATAAGCAGTACAAGCTACAATTAATAGTCCATAATCCTTGTAATTAAAGAAGAGAAGAACATAGGGTTCAAAAGCTTACTTTAGTCTATTATGGGATGTGCGAAACAGGATTTATTATTAAAATATGTCTCAATGACCCAGGAGATATTCTGTATAAGATGCCATGTATACTTGGAAACTCAGAGCAGAAATACTGATCTTCTCAATACTGATATTCACTGAGCCTGGTTCATGTCCCTGTTGTGCAATTTCTAGCAGCATTTCCATTAACAAATTAGTCATGCCTCTGGAACAGTTTGCAGGTTGTGGAGCCTAATTTACTATCTGTAATTAGAGCTTTGCTTATGTTAGTGAAGATGTAACACCAGGCATTAGAAAATGATCCTGGAATAGAAAGCTCTAATTGTAACATCTCCAGGATAAACAAACCCTCTTCTACTTGCTTTGAATATTATATAATAGGAAGCAGCATCTGCAAAAACTGCAGGTACTCAGAAAAAAGTCAGTCTGAACAAGCCAGAGAACATACCAAAGGCTGTTCTGGACCCTGAACGGCTGCCTTGAGAGTTTGGCAGCTAATGGCCACTCTGTCTCTGTTCTTGTCTTAAAAAAAGTTCCAAAGCAATGCTCCTCAGATCAGGACGTCATTTCTGTCCTTACCAATTACTTAAAAGAAAGAGAAAGCAAAGTGTCTGGACTGGTTACTTTTTTTTTTTTATTAAATATATTAGAAATGGGAAAACAGACCTAGGGGATTCTGCTGCAGAAGGCAGGTCTGGGAAGCTGAATGTCATAACATCAAGAACAGCACAAATGACAGAGACAGAACATAGCAAAAATAAAGATGGTAGAAACATGTCAAAAATGTATAAAATAGAATTATTTGGTGGGGAAAAAAATTCTCTCCTTATTCAATATTATTTATATCATGAATGTAATTACATCTGTAACTGCAGATCATCAGATTACATCCTACTAAATATCAGACCTGACCATTGAGCACTCCAGTTTTTTAAACAGTATTGTTCACAAGTGCCATCAACTAGCTAGTCAATATAACATGTTTATTTTACAGCTGATTCAGGAACACTATTGAAGCAAACTAACTCACTGAAAATCATTTTTTCCTTCACTTATCAAAACAGGAATTAAAACTCTCTCAAATTCTCTCCCTTGAGGGTTACATACATACATACATACATATATGGCCTTTCTTATTAGAAGAAAGAATTTTTCAGTCAAGCAAGCACATATTTTGTTTTATTCTCACAGAAACATATACATGTTTTCACCAGTGGGATTTAAGCAGCGAAGTGCACCAAGGAAGGTAAAATTCCACATAAATTCTATGTAAATTAAGGAAAAAGGACAACCACTATTACTGATCACTGAAAAGTCATGTTTAAATAACCCCTCTGCTGGAAAGAAGATCTAAGGAATTGCATTGTTAGTATTGTTTTTGAATGGCGATGATAGCATTTTGAATTTTCTTTCATGTACTACATATTCTGGCCATGTAAATACCATGGTTCTTAGAGACACAGTCCAATTTACGGCAGATCTCTTTTTATATATCCAGGAAAAAAAGAGAAAAAAAATCAATACCTTTGAGACCTTCCTGTCCTTTGCTGACAAATGGCACAAAATAAATAAAAGAGCTTCAGTTTGATCGATTGAAATTTTCTAGTGTTCTCACATCAAAAGTATGTTTTTGTGGGTGCTTCAGACAAGGACAGGTAGTAGGCAATACTAATATCAGGAACACAAAGTTCACTTTGGAAGACAAAGATACAGTTCCCTACTGTTATGTGGTAGATAGACAATTCAGTAGTAAGTATTCCAATTTCTGAATGGGATAAAGTAACTATGCCCTTAGACATGATCATTAATGCTTTTAAGATCAAATCAAGGGCACACATTTTCCATTCTTAGAAAGACTGATTACTAAAGCTTCTCTGAAATAACATCCAATAGCCAAACAAAGAATATTTAGATTTTATTAACAGGCATTAATAGATTGCTTTTGCCCATTACCAGGCTTAAAGTCTGTGGTTAATCTCCACTGTGATAAAACTCCAGCATCTTTTATAATTTTCCAGTCAGAATCATACAGTTTTCCTCACATGATACAATGACCAGGAGCTAGATTAGATAATGATATGGTGGAATGAATCGTAGATCATTCCTTTCTCAGACACTTAAGGCTAAACTTCCTCCTTATTTGATTTTTCTCAACTATCATGCTTTAAAGCATTATTCAGTATTATAGTAAGTTCTTTCTCCAAGATGGCAGGGGTAAAATGATGCCAAGGAGCAACTAGAGAGAGAAATTTAAAAAGCTAATAAAAACATGTTTTTCAAGCCCTACATATTGATATAAGTAGTATGAGTATTTAAGATTGTTCCTGAATCCTTTCTAATTTACCATGTCTTTTTTTTTAATTGTACACAACTGAAATAAAAACAATATGCCAGTAATATCCTGAAAACATTCTCTCCCTCTGTAGCCTTCCACATCCATTTGATATTTCCTTGTTCATATAGTTAGGGATAGGATGCTCTCTCTTAACCAGAAGATTGCAGTTATCATCATCTTCAACTGTTTGTTGCTGAACACCTCCTTGTTCTTCACATCATTCCATAAAAATGCAGTCCCCCTCCTATTTTTTTTAGCTTCTAGCTTCTGAATTTTGTTCTACTGGTATAGCCTTACAGCTTACAGACTGAGACCCCTCAATAAATGTTCCCAGATGATGATGATTTCATATACTCTACTACTTTTTAGCAAAAACCTCTGGGATGTGCCAATACCAACAGATAATGATATATACATGAAACATAGCTCCTTTGGAGGCTGCAGAAAAGTAGTTCTAATAGAATAATTATAAAGTTTTGAGAATAACCCAGAGATCTGCTCTATCTCTCAGCCACCTGTTCTTCATAGAAAGGGTACTGGTTTCTGCTCGTCAAAGAAAATTCCTTCTCAGTGCTCAGGGTTTGGTAATAAAACACACGGAAAAGCCCTTGCAGATTGTCTGGAAGCACTTTCCAGCTCTTAGGTTCCCAGCTCTTCCAGCTCTTAGTCCCAAAATGCATATCCTTCAGGACAGTCTAAACACAATACTTAACTTTGACTAACCACCTCTAGAGAGACAGAGAAATAAGAAGGAACAATTTCACTTAAGCCAAACTAATTGTGGCTTGCTGCCATATGGTGCAGGCCCCCTCTGCCCTCACGCACATTCTTTCCCTTTTGTATCAGACTTTAAGCAACCAAAAGACAAGTGAACTACTAGTACATGTAATTGTTATACTGTCATGGATAGATACAGGCTGTTTAGGAAGGATAGGGAGGGAAGAAAGGAGAGATTTTCATTCTCTGTGTTAAAGAACTCCTTGACTGCACAGAGCTCTAGCATGAAACTGGAGGAATGCTTGTTGATAGTCTCTAGGTCAAAATCAGAGGGATGTTGTGGTGAGGGGTCTGACAAAGAGGAGGAAGGGGGTAAAGTTTTCTGCAAACAACCAGCAGAAGTCTCATGCAGACTCTTGTCTTCATGTGGGATTTCAACCATCCATACAACAGGACTAGGAGGAAAACACAGCATTGTGCAAACAAAATCCACAAGGTTTCTAGACCATGTTGCTGTCCAGTGCAAATACTAGAGGGGCCAGCTAAAGGTAATATATCTGCTTGACCTGCTGCTCACAAACAAGGAAGAACTCATGGTAAACGTATTCACAGATGGCAGCTTTGGTTGAAGTGACTACAAGACAAGACTCCAGGATCCAGAAGAAGACTGCGAAAGTTAGGACCTTCCAGTTCTGACTCTGGACTTAGGAGAGTGGACTTTGGCTTATTCAGGAAACTGCTATGTAGAATCTCATAGGAACCAGAAAAGGCGCAGCTAACAGAGGCAGCGAACAGACGCAGCAGTTTGCGCAGCAGTGTTTGGGCTCTGACTAGAACTTGAGGATCTTGTTGGAAGTTGTGGGCTTCCTGAGGACCCCCAAGGAACTAGAAGGTGATTGCTGTGAACAGGAAAGGGGAAGCTAGGCAAGGACAACTGCAGGAGGCCTTGACTTCTCCTGGGAAAAGCTCGTGGGAAAAGCTCTAGCTAGGAGTGGCTGCTGCTAACGAGCTCTCTTGGTTGCCCCTGGCCAGAGGGAGTTGGGGCCTTTGATCCCAGTGGCCCTTGATTAGGGCGGTCAAGCACCCTCTTAGCCAGTGCTAGGGAGAGGCCTATATAAGAGCCAGGCCTAGAGCGCAGCTCCCAGAG